>NC_142760.1:35518657-35673657 GCF_054948205.1 Urtica dioica subsp. dioica
AATGCTTATTGCTGTAGCATCGTGAGTTTGAGGGGGGATATTAGCGTATATATATAATATATTAGTCATTATTATTATTATTGTATTTATGATTATTTCCCTTTTTCTTTATTTCCTTTTTTGGTTGTATTAGGGTTATATATACCCAGACTATTCTATTCTGTAATTCATCAATTCAGACTTCATCTTTTTCTCTGAATCCCTAAATCTTCAATCAGAAGGTATATGTGTTTATTTATATTTTTTTCTCCATATATAATCACAAAATTTATTTGGGAAAACAAAGTTCATTGTGCATATAAAAAACCAAATATGAATTACAGAGGACATAGGGAGCAGAAGAACTCAAGTGGGTTGGGAGACAGAGCAATTCATGAATGAGTTAGGAAGTAGCATCGCAGCCATTGATGACAGAACAACACATAGGTCGATGATTAATTCCTCGAAAGATCATGAATTACCATTATTCAGCTTTTCAACCATAGAAGCCGCCACAGGACACTTCTCTGAGGCTAATAAACTCGGCCAGGGTGGCTTTGGGCCTGTTTTCAAGGTAGGCCTATTCCTACTACAGCAACAATGAAGGTTTTTTTTTTTTTTTTTAATTATTAGGAGTCTATTGTACTATTCTATTTGATATCATGGGGTTCCGACTTGCCAATAGGCAATGACACAAGTAACTTTTAACAAGCTATCTCAAGATAGACCTGTGTTCGGCCTATTAGGATTTACAGACTCTTGTATCACGTTTAATATCCGATCCTGAGGTTACATCTCAAAACTATTTTAGCCATGAGCGAACACTTGATGACCTTATCAATTTTGTTTTATCTTTCTACTGCATGATTTTTAATATTAAGATTATTCTTACAGGGAACATTGGATAACGGAAAAGAAATTGCAGTTAAAAGACTATCCGAAAGATCTGGACAAGGAGCAGAGGAGTTCAAAAATGAAGTTATGTTGATCTCGAAAGTGCAACACAGAAATCTGGTTAGGCTGTACGGTTGTTGCATCAAAGGAGAAGAGAAGTTATTGATATATGAGTATCTTCGAAACAAAAGCTTGGACACTTTCCTTTTCGGTTTGATCCTTGCTCCTTGTTTTAAAATTTTGTTCTTCACTTATTAGTTATACAAAGTTGCTTGTAAAATGAGAAAGAAAATGTTGCAGATGAAACAAAACGAGTGTTGCTTGACTGGAAATTACGGATGAATATCATCGAAGGAATCGCACAAGGGCTCCTATACCTTCACAAGTACTCCAGACTAAAGATTATCCATAGAGACTTAAAAATTAGCAACATCCTATTAGACAGCAGCATGAATCCAAAAATATCAGATTTTGGGACAGCAAAAATCTTCCACGAAAACGAGTCTCGTGCAAACACGAGCCGAATCGTTGGAACTTAGTAAGTCTCTCATCTACATCTATTTCTAGCATGATGTATTTTTTTAACTATCACCAGCCTTCAAATTAGAAAAAACTAATTACTGCCAATTGAACAGTGGTTATATGTCTCCGGAGTATTGATGCGGACATCGAGCGGGCTTTGACGTTCCTCGAGCGCTTGGAGAAGTGGCGACTTTGATGCGGCGTATCTTTTGACTCGGACGTCAGAAGTGGCGACTTTCGAGTCTGTTTTCGCCAACCTTTCGGCTCCTAAAAATGCTGTTTAGTGGCCTTAATTCCGAGTTTAATATTTTGTATTAATTGTGTGTCTTTTGGCTTTCTTGTCCTTTGGTTTTTTTTGTCTTTTCGGTTTCCTTTTGGCTTGTATTTAAGTCCTCGTTTTCCAGACTTATAGAGGCAGCTTTCATGAATGAAATATTACCAAACACAAATCCAAATTTCGATTTCCCTTTGAATTCGAATTTGTTGCCTAAGTTTTGGCATTCGTTCGACGAATCAACACAACTTGGAGGAGTTTTGGTTGGGCATTCGTGCGTCGAATCAACAATCAAAATTGTTATCTATTGTTTAAGCTTCCGCCTGCATCAGTTTGGTATCAGAGCCTCCGACCTTGACAATGCCGCCACGACGAAACGTTCAACGGAGGCAGCATGTGGACGAGGTCTATGAGAGGGACGATGGCGTTCGAATCGAGGAGCAGATTGCGCGAGCCTTGGACGCCCGAACGGACCAGATGGTGGAGACAATCACGCAACGTGTGGCTGCCCTCTTGGCACAACAACAGGGCCGGCGTCAATGGGGATCGGTAGCGGACTCCATGGAAGACAGAGGGTCATTCGAAGAGCCCGCGTTCGTCCAGCAACGACCCCAGCGAGTCTTCGAGGGAGACGATCGGCGGTGGGAATCTGGAATTAAGACTGACATTCCGGAGTTTCACGGGGGTCTTCAAGCGGAGGAAGTCCTTGATTGGCTCTCGACGGTAGAAGAGATTCTGGAGTTTCGGGGAGTTCCCGATGAGCGCCGAGTTGCATTAATCGCGACCAGATTTCGGGGCCGTGCGATAGCATGGTGGCAGCAGCTGAAACTCACCCGGAATCGGATGGGCAAGGCAAAGATCTCGACATGGGAGAAGATGAAGAAGCACCTACGAGCGGCCTTCCTCCCCTACAATTATCAACGGATGATGTACCAGCGATTACAGAATCTTCGGCAAGGGAACCGCACGGTCGAAGAGTACACGGCTGAGTTCTACCAATTGCTAGCCAGGAACGAGGTGCAAGAGACCGAAGACCAGCTCGTCGCGAGATATATCGGCGGACTCAAGTTTCAGATTCAAGAGATGGTGAATATGTTCGACCCGATTTCAGTTTCCGCGGCTTTCCAGCGAGCCCTCTCGGTGGAGAAGCAGTCACGCCGCAGCCACTCAGTCCCGTTCACCAACCCGTTTGCCAGCGCGCGACCGGACCCGACCGGGAACACCGCGCCACGGGGTGCGACAACCAAATCCGTCCCAGACAAGCAAACAACCCCGAATTTTGCACGAGGGGCGAGCTCGAGCACCATGAAGTGTTTCGCTTGTGGGGAACAAGGCCATCGCCAAGTCGATTGCAAGAAAATCGGGAAACGGGCTCTCATTATAGAAGAACGTGACGACATCGAGGAGGAGGGGGAGCAGCCCGTGTATGATGAAGAGGAGCTCGTAGAAGGGGATGTAGGCTTATCATTGGTCGTGCGGAGGGCGTGCTTGACGCCTAAAGCAACCGAAGAGGATTGGCGACGCAACAACATTTTCCAATCGACGTGCACCGTTCTCGGCAAGGTGTGTCGGTTCGTCATCGACGCTGGAAGTTGCGAGAATATTGTTTCAGAAGAAGCGGTTCATAAGTTGAACGTGAAGACTGAACAACATCCCAAGCCGTACAAGCTCGCATGGCTGAAACGAGGTGGCGAGGTAACGGTGTCGAAGCGCGCTTTGATTCCGTTCTCAGTAGGGACAAAGTACCGTGACGAGGTGTGGTGCGACGTGGTGAATATGGATGCTTGTCACATGCTACTTGGGAGGCCGTGGCAGTATGACAGGGAGGTTTCTCACGACGGTCGAGCAAATTCCTACAGTTTCGTGTTTGAAGGAGTCAAGATCGTGTTACTGCCGAGCAAGCCCACCGAGAAGACTGCGACCGGCGCACACGCGGCAGGCAGCGGTACGAGCTCAAACTTGCTTACCATTGCACAGTTTGGTGAAGAGATGAAGACCTCGGAGGTGGTGTACATGCTTCTCGGGAAGGAGGTCGCCGAAGACAGCCCCGTTCCCGATGCGGCGGCTCCATTATTGGCCGAGTTCAAGGATGTTTTTCCCGACGATCTACCCGACGGTCTACCGCCCCTCCGAGACATTCAGCACCACATTGATTTAGAGCCGGGAGCAGCCCTTCCCCACCGACCACACTACCGAATGAGCCCGAGTGAGCACGAGGAACTACGAAGGCAAGTTGAAGAGCTTCTCGCAAAGGGGCACATCCGAGAGAGCATGAGTCCAATAGCGGTATCAGCGCTGTTGACACCAAAGAAGGATGGGTCGTGGCGTATGTGCGTGGACAGCCGGGCAGTGAATAAAATCACTGTGAGGTATCGTTTTCCCATTCCTCGCCTCGATGATTTGTTGGATCAGATTAGTGGTGCCAAGATCTTCTCGCGACTGGACTTGAAGAGTGGGTATTATCAAATCCGTATGCGACCGGGAGACGAGTGGAAATCGGCATTCAAGACACGCGAAGGGTTGTACGAGTGGCTTGTTATGCCCTTCGGCTTGTCCAACGCCCCGAGCACCTTTATGCGGGTAATGAACCAACTCTTGCGCCCTTTCATCGGCCATTTCGTCGTCGTCTACTTCGACGATATTCTAATTTATAGCGCCGATCCCGACAAACATATTGAGCATGTGCGAGAGGTGCTCAAGGTGCTGCGAAGGGAACAATTTTATGCAGCCGCGAAGAAATGCGTTTTCATGACGCCAAAGGTATTGTTTCTCGGCTATGTGATTTCTGGTGATGGTTTGCAAGTTGACAAGGCAAAAATAGAAGTGGTTCGAAACTGGCCTAGACCGCGGTCGATTACGGAAGTGCGGAGTTTCCATGGCCTCGCTTCTTTTTACCGACGCTTCGTGTCACACTTCAGCGAGATCACAGCGCCACTCACAGATTGTATGCGCGGTACCCGATTCGAGTGGACAAACGATGCCGAGGCAGCCTTCGAGCGGATCAAAGAGCGACTCACCACTGCGCCTATTCTAGTACTTCCTGACTTCTCGCGACCGTTTGAGCTACACACTGACGCCTCGAAGACAGGTATAGGGGCTGTCCTCAGTCAGAGCGGTAAACCGGTGGCGTATTTTAGCGAGAAAATATCTGGTGCGCGGCTTAATTACAGCACGTACGACGTTGAATTCTACGCCGTAGTTCAAGCCGTAAAACATTGGAGGCACTACTTATTCCACCGCGAGTTTGTGCTCTACACCGACCACGACTCCCTCCGACACCTTCACCGCCAAGACAAGGTGTCCGCTCGACACGCGAGGTGGATTTCTTTCCTCGAAGGGTTCACTTTCGTGGTAAAACACAAGGCCGGAGTCACCAACCGCGTTGCTGACGCCCTTAGTCGCCGGACCAGTCTACTAGCCGCCATGAGAGTCGAAGTACCTGGGTTCGATACCTTCCAAGATCTCCTCCCGACCGACCCGTACTTCTCGGTTATCCTCGCCGACGTCCAAGCCGGCAAACGCTCGGACTTCCTCCTACACAACGGGTTTCTCTTTCGCGGAAATCAACTGTGTGTTCCGGATTGTAGCTTGCGGCTTCAGATTATACAAGAGCTACACGGCGAGGGGCACGTGGGGCGGGATCGAACGCTCCAACTGGTCCAATCCTCGTACTTTTGGCCTGGTATGCGTGGCGATGTTCAGCGATACGTACAACGGTGTCGTACTTGCCACTTATCGAAAGGCGGTGCTACCAACGCCGGGCTTTACATGCCGCTACCCGTTCCGTCTCAGCCGTGGACTGACATTAGCATGGATTTTGTGTTGGGATTACCGCGAACTCAGCGAGGTAATGATTCGATCTTTGTTGTTGTCGATCGTTTCTCCAAAATGGCGCACTTTATTCCATGCAAGAAGACCACGGACGCTGTGAGTGTTGCTCAATTATTCTTCCGAGACGTGTATCGACTTCATGGCCTCCCGACATCAATTGTCTCCGATCGGGATACACGGTTCATCAACCACTTTTGGCGGAGTCTATGGAAGATGGTGAACACGAAGCTTGATTTCAGCAGCGCTTATCACCCGCAAACCGACGGCCAAACCGAGGTAGTAAATCGCTCCCTTGGCAACTTGCTTCGGTGTCTCGTGGGCGATCATCCAAAGGGGTGGGACCAAAAGCTTAGCCAAGCCGAGTTTGCTCACAACCATGCCGTCAATCGTAGCACGGGTTTCAGCCCTTTCCAGGTTGTCTATTCCGCTCAACCGCGTGGACCTTTGGACCTCATTCCTATACCGAACCCGGAGAAGACGCACGGGAAAGCTGCTGACTTCGTCAAAGGGCTGCTGGACATCCACAACACCGTACGTGACAACCTCTCTGCTGCCAACGCTCGTTACAAAGCACGTGCAGATCAGCGCCGCCGTCACGTCGAGTTCGAAGTTGGTGATTTTGTGTGGGCCGTCCTCTCCAAGGAACGCTTCTCCACTGGTGACTACAACAAACTGGCAGCCAAGAAGATCGGGCCCGTAGAGATCGTCGAGAAGATCAACCCCAACGCCTACCGCCTCAAACTCCCGAGCCACATCCGCACCGCCGATGTATTCAATGTGAAGCATCTCATACCCTTCCACGATGATTCTTCGGAGGACGACCAGACTTCGAGGACGAATTCTTTCCAGCCCGGAGGGAATGATGCGGACATCGAGCGGGCTTTGACGTTCCTCGAGCGCTTGGAGAAGTGGCGACTTTGATGCGGCGTATCTTTTGACTCGGACGTCAGAAGTGGCGACTTTCGAGTCTGTTTTCGCCAACCTTTCGGCTCCTAAAAATGCTGTTTAGTGGCCTTAATTCCGAGTTTAATATTTTGTATTAATTGTGTGTCTTTTGGCTTTCTTGTCCTTTGGTTTTTTTTGTCTTTTCGGTTTCCTTTTGGCTTGTATTTAAGTCCTCGTTTTCCAGACTTATAGAGGCAGCTTTCATGAATGAAATATTACCAAACACAAATCCAAATTTCGATTTCCCTTTGAATTCGAATTTGTTGCCTAAGTTTTGGCATTCGTTCGACGAATCAACACAACTTGGAGGAGTTTTGGTTGGGCATTCGTGCGTCGAATCAACAATCAAAATTGTTATCTATTGTTTAAGCTTCCGCCTGCATCAAGTATGCCATGGACGGCCTCTATTCTGTAAAATCCGATGTGTTCAGTTTCGGAGTCATGGTTCTCGAGATCATATGTGGCAAGAAAAACACGGGTTTTTATCAGACGAATCAATCTCCAAACCTCATCAGACACGTAAGCAACATCCTAAATTTTTGTTTTCGTACTCTCCGCGCTCTATATGGATTCTTGACACATGATATGATTTACAGGCATGGAATCAATGGAAAGAAGAGAATGTTTTGGATCTAATGGATCCAATATTAGCAGAAACGCAGCTGCTATGCCCAATAGATGAGCTCCGGAGATTTGTCCGAATCGGGCTGTTATGCGTCCAAGAAAACGCAGCTGACAGACCAACAAAGTCGGAAGTTGTGTCGATGCTTGGAGGTGATGCAGGAAATTATCCGGAGCCTAAAGAATCATCTTTCACTTCCCTCTCAACACACAACTCAAGCGATCTACCAAACGATACAAGCTCTTCCTCTGTAAACGGGGTCACAATTTCAAGCACATACACGCGATAGTGCACGAATTGTTTATATAAGCATGTTTTCAATTTGATGTCCATGTAGATACATTTAGTTTGGCTTATGGTTCGGAAATCTTGTTTGAGATGTCATGAAACATGGTGTAACACCTTTGTTGGCTTGGATAGATATCTCGAGATTTGATTTCCATTCTTCATTGAAGACTGGTTTTCCGTTTAATCTGCACCGAAAAATTTCGACCATAATCTTCTCATTGGCTTTGTCATCTAGCTCGTCGACCACTGTAAAAGACGTGGTCCTGCCCTTGATGGTCTTTTTATGTAGTGAGAATAGTAACTCCTGCTATTTTTTTTTATAAAGAAAAGGTCATACGTCTGTAGCATTATTCTTCTTCTTATTATTCAATAGAATCTCTTGCATATTAAGTTTCTATAAATTTCCATAGCAAGTTCTCATTTTTTTAGAGGCATTATTTTAAAAATTGTCTGACTTTCTGTATTAGGAAGTAGCAACTTGTTCTTAGCAGGGTTGACAATCCAGTAATTTCCCCGTTAATCTGACCATCTGTTATTATATATTTTTCGAGTGATACTATATTTATTTTTATAACACATCAAATATTATTATTTATTATTATTATTATTACCATTATTATGAAATATCTAGACTCTGTAGAAAAACAAACTATAAATGCTTTGTTCATCGTAGACATATAATATTCGCTTTATGATCTCAAAACCCCAACCTTTTTTATTAATATATTTTATTGCATGTGACGATTCCTATTTCATATCTCTTCTCCAACAAGATATTCTAGATCTATTGATCAGCGCTAAGCACGATTATACTATAAGGTAAATCAATATCGAATGTAAAAATAGTTAAATACAATTAATATGGTATTCGAGTAGTAAAAAATAGTTTGGGGAAAATGTTTTTCCAGATGAAAATAAAAAATTAGAATATAAAATAACAAATAAAAAAAATTAAGAAAACATATCAATCAACGCCATGAATGTCACGTATTAACATATAAAAATAAGCGACGACCAAGACAAGCTACATACTTTTACCAAGTCATCTGTTGAGATCGATGTCAACGCTTATGATTAAAGTTTAATACAATGGAGGTTTTTTTTTTTAAAAAGGAATATAATGGAGTTAAATAATTAAGATATTTGCATTAGTTTTTTGCTATGACTCTGAATTGAAAAGCACTATTTGCAACTCTGTGTGACATATCAGAATGAGGCTTGAATCTGCAATTGCTAGCTCTCTGGCTTTACTTTTGCTGTTTGTTCATCATCGGCTTTTAAACGCAGCGGACACACTAATTCCCGGTGAAATCCTAAAAGACTGGCAGTTATTGGAGTCTCCAAACAAGTTCTTCCAGTTGGGATTTTTCAATCCCGTCCACTCGAGCAATCGCTATTTGGCAATCAAATGCATGGACAGTAATGAAAACAAGATGGTTTGGGTTGCGAACCGAGAAAATCCGTTGAATGACACCTCAGGATATTTGAATTTCACACGGGACGGGTATTTGGTGATAAGAGATGAAAGAGGAGCCTCTTTCACCATAAACTCGGGAAACCCTGCGACGGGCACCGCTAGCGTCACTCTTCTCGACTCGGGGAATCTTGTCATAAAATCCGGTTCTGGGGTGATGTGGCAGAGCTTTGATCATCCGACCGACACGCTTCTCCCAGGCATGAAGATCGGCTTGGTTAACTCGGAGAGTCAGAGTCAGCCTCAAAAACGATTCCTCACGTCGTGGCTCGGCCCGGGAGCTCCATCTTCCGGAGCCTTCACACTAGGCGTCGACCAAAACGACAAGAGGCATTTCGAAGTTTGGAAGAGAGGGATTCCTTACTGGCGCTACGGGGATTGGAACGAGACGGAAGATGGGTACTTCCCTATTGAGGTCGACGAAAACATCAAGATGCAGTACATATCGGATGGACGCGAGAGCTATTTTTCATACAGTGTGACCAAGTACAATGTTTCGTGGATCAGGGTCGATTATACTGGAAAAATCCACATCTTACTTGGAGACGGAAACTTTACGATCCTCAGTTTAGCGGTGGCTTGTGACGAAGAGGAATTCAAGGACAAAATGTGCATAGAGAAGAAGCTGTCAAATTGTAGCAAAGGCGATAAGTTCGTTTTTGTGCTTGGAGCGATGGATAGCTGGGAAGGTTCGGTCAACAAAAGTCTTGGTCTCAGTGACTGTGAAATGAAATGTCGAAGCAACTGCTCTTGTTCAGCTTATGCTTCATTCTGGCTCGATGGATTGGGCTGCAAGTTTTCTAGTGGATCTTTGCATACTGAAGTTCCCGCGGAGATTAAGGAGTCATTCTTTATCCGTAATGCTACGGCAAAGAACGAGACCCAGACTGCGACAAAAAACGGCACAGCTACACCAATCCCTCCAACACACGAGAAAGGTAATTTCCACAGTTCCCGTGTGTTCTTCTACTAATAAATTGTATAACATCTTTATGCACTTACTGAGTTCTTGCGCAATGTGACACAGTTTCTGCTATGTATGACTCTTAAGTAAAAAATTGTGCCCGTCGGTTGCACAAACTTTTGAGTGAAATGTCTTTGCTCGACATAAACCATGTTATGCAAAGTCTTGCCCAAGATAAAATATTGTGATCACGTAGTAGAGTAAAATATTACTTTTTAACTCAATTTTATCAATTCAGTGCCCCTTTGGATTCAGAGCTTTATGCCCTGCCTAGCCAGCTAATATATATATATATATATATATATATATATATATATATATATATATATATATATAATGTTGTTCTTTAAGAGGAATAGAAATTTGGTGCAAAATATCATTGAACAATTAAAATTATTTGACGCAATCTTCTTAGAGCATAAATCGAATGATCGCAATAAAGTGTTGGATTTTAAACATTTTGGAGTTCGTATCATCTAGAATTAATACCTTTAAATCTTGAAAGCAGAATACTCTACGAAAATCAGAACGGAAATCTTCAATAAACACCATAGAGATACACTAGTGACCATTATGCAACTATGTTTATTTCATCTAGGAACTGCAACAAAAAATCCTTTTTGGCTAAAAATCTTCGGTCCATTGGCTGCCTTGGCTCTTCTTGTTATGGTCACCTTGGTGTGGTATTTCATGCGAAAAAGAAACTTATCAGAAGGTATGTGTTTATTTATATATTTTTTTTCTCCATATATAATCACAAAATTTATTTGGGAAAACAAAGTTCATTGTGCATATAAAAAACCAAATATGAATTACAGAGGACATAGGGAGCAGAAGAACTCAAGTAGGTTGGGAGACAGAGCAATTCATGAATGAGTTAGGAAGTAGCATCGCAGCCATTGATGGCAGAACAACACATAGGTCGATGATGAATTCCTCGAAAGATCATGAATTACCATTATTCAGCTTTTCAACCATAGAAGCCGCCACAGGACACTTTTCTGGGGCTAATAAACTCGGCCAGGGTGGCTTTGGGCCTGTTTTCAAGGTAGGCCTATTCCTACAACATCAACGATGAAGGTTTTTTTTTTTTTTTTAATTATTAAGAGTCTATTGTACTATTCTATTTGATATCATGGGCTTCCGAGTTGCCAATAGGAAATGACACAAGTAACTTATAATCTTATATGCATTGTTAAGTCTGTATATATTTTTTAAGGGGAATTTTTAACAAGCTATCTCAAGATAGACCCGTGTTCGGCCTATTGGGATTTACGGACTCTTGTACCACGTTTAATACCCTGAGGTTACATCTCAAAACTATTTTAGCCATGAGTGTACGCTTGACGACCTTATCAATTTTGTTTTATCTTTCTACTGCATTATTTTTAATATTAAGATTATTCTTACAGGGAACATTGGATGATGGAAAAGAAATCGCAGTAAAAAGACTATCCGAAAGATCTGGACAAGGAGCAGAGGAGTTCAAAAATGAAGTTATGTTGATCTCGAAAGTGCAACACAGAAATCTGGTTAGGCTGTACGGTTGTTGCATCAAAGGAGAAGAGAGGTTATTGATATATGAGTATCTTCAAAACAAAAGCTTGGACACTTTCCTTTTCGGTTTGATCCTTGCTCCTTGTTTTAAAATTTTGTTCTTCACTTATTAGTTATACAAAGTGATGCAGGGCAAACTGGGCTATAGTTTCAAGAATGTTGAGATCACCGAAACGGACAAAAGAGTAGTGTTTTCTGAGTGGAATCAACCTAGTAAACAAGACCCACGTAGTGCGGTCTCGGGATTTAAGCCGAATTCTGACGTTTAGGCTTTCAAAATGACGTTTTGTGTTCTTCTCAATTAATTTAATTATAGCTTTTATTATTGTATTAAGTAGATTTAATTTATGCATTAATTTTCAGTTTTAGATTATGAAAAGTCTCTTGATGCATTTATAAATCATGAGCACCTATTTTGTAATGGATAGATTTTTTTATGAAATGAAAAATTGAAACTTGAGTGTTTCTCCCAAATCCGAGCGTCGTGAGCGAGCTCCGAGTTGATGCCCGAAAACCGGCATTCGTGCGCGAATCAACGGTGATTGGATGCCCCGAGTCTAGCATTCACGAGCGAATCAATAGGCGAAGGAAGGTTCTTCGATCGGTTATTCGTGCGCGAATCAACGATCAAGTTCGACTATCCGGTTACGTTACTTTTTATTTTGGTTTTTATTAAATCAATCTCCTATCTTTGAATCCTCCGCTGCATCAGTTGGTATCAGAGCCGAAGACGATCGTGAATCATGCAGATTTTTGCTGGATTCATTGACGACGACTCACACGTGTTCAAGATTGATGTCGAAGAAAAAGATTATTTCTTTGATCCAATCGGTGATCCTATCTACGATGAAAGCGACGATGAAGAAGAAATAATTGGTGAGCAATTGAGCAGTCCAACTTTTTATGAAGAACAAGAAGATGACAAAGAAAAACAAGAAGTCGTGAAGATAGTTATCGCTCCAACGATTAATAGTCAAGCCGATCGAGCCCATGATGACTTCGTTGATGTGTCCTTTTTGTTTGGAGTGGTGTTTCGATCATCAGAATTCAAGAATACCATCATCCTCCTTCCACACCACCTAAAGATGCATCGAATTCGAGGACGAATTCTGTCAAACACGGGGAGAATGATGCAGGGCAAACTGGGCTATAGTTTCAAGAATGTTGAGATCACCGAAACGGACAAAAGAGTAGTGTTTTCTGAGTGGAATCAACCTAGTAAACAAGACCCACGTAGTGCGGTCTCGGGATTTAAGCCGAATTCTGACGTTTAGGCTTTCAAAATGACGTTTTGTGTTCTTCTCAATTAATTTAATTATAGCTTTTATTATTGTATTAAGTAGATTTAATTTATGCATTAATTTTCAGTTTTAGATTATGAAAAGTCTCTTGATGCATTTATAAATCATGAGCACCTATTTTGTAATGGATAGATTTTTTTATGAAATGAAAAATTGAAACTTGAGTGTTTCTCCCAAATCCGAGCGTCGTGAGCGAGCTCCGAGTTGATGCCCGAAAACCGGCATTCGTGCGCGAATCAACGGTGATTGGATGCCCCGAGTCTAGCATTCACGAGCGAATCAATAGGCGAAGGAAGGTTCTTCGATCGGTTATTCGTGCGCGAATCAACGATCAAGTTCGACTATCCGGTTACGTTACTTTTTATTTTGGTTTTTATTAAATCAATCTCCTATCTTTGAATCCTCCGCTGCATCACAAAGTTTCTTGTAAAATGAGAAAGAAAATGTTGCAGATGAAACAAAACGAGTGTTGCTTGACTGGAAATTACGGACGAGTATCATCTAAGGAATCGCACAAGGGCTTCTATACCTTCACAAGTACTCTAGACTAAAGATTATCCATAGAGACTTAAAAATTAGCAACATCTTATTAGACAGCAGCATGAATCCAAAAATATCAGACAGCAAAAATCTTCCACGAAAACGAGTCTCGTGCAAACACGCCGAATCGTTGGAACTTAGTAAGTCTCTCATCTATATCTATTTCTAGCATGATGTATTTTTTTAACTATCACCAGCCTTAAAATAAAAAAAAATTTAAAAAAATAATTATTGCCAATTGAACAGTGGTTATATGTCTCCGGAGTATGCCATGGACGGCCTCTTTTCTGTAAAATCCGATGTGTTCAGCTTCGGGTCATGGTTCTCGAGATCATATGTGGCAAGAAAGACGGGTTTTTATCAGACGAATCAATCTCCAAACCTCATCAGACACGTAAGCAACATCCTAAATTTTGTTTTCATACTCTCCGCGCTCTATTGGGATTCTGGACACATGATATGATTTACAGGCATGGAATCAATGGAAAGAAGAGAATGTTTTGGATCTAATGGATCCAATATTAGCAGAAACGTGCCCAATAGATGAGCTCAGGAGATTTGTCCGAATCGGGCTGTTATGCGTCCAAGAAAACGCAGCTGACAGACCAACAATGTCGGAAGATGTGTCGATGCTTGGAGGTGATGCAGGAAATTATCCGGAGCCTAAAGAATCATCTTTCACTTCCCTCTCAACACAAAATTTAACCTTTGTGAAGATTGAACGTTGAGAAGTCTTAGGAAGGTTGAAACGTTCGTCTCCCCACGCAGCTTGTCTTTCTTCGTTCTTCGGGATCTTGAGTTACCACAATAGTTTCTATCACAATAATCACTCGAGAAAGAAAGGAATTAGTGTGTGGACACTTTTAAACACGACGACTCAAGAACAAGTCTAAGAGTCGAAGAGCTAAAACACTAGGTCAAATGTGGACCTAGGTTCCGAAACAAAAACGAAAAGAACTTAGAGAGAATGAGAGAGAGAGGGAAAGGGGGCGGCCAAGATAAAGAGAGAAGCTCTCAATCTCTAAAACTTTTGAATGAATAAAATGAGAGGAATGAGGCCTCTATTTATAGGAGAGAGATTACCTTCATAAAGGTAGTTTCCTCTTCTATAGAATATCACATATTCATGAGCAAATATTCCTTATGTCCTTCTCTCATTTGGACGTGCAAGGTAAGCCTTCTAGAAGCCAAATTGTTTCCTCATTTGCTTGCCTTCTCCTCGCCTTGGCCGATCCCCTTCTTTCCTTATGGAGGAAATTTGTTTCATCTTTTTCTTTTGGCAAGTATCTTGATATATTAATGCACAAAATTTGTCTCTCATTCTCTTTGGTTGGACGGCCACACCATCTAGAAAGAGCTTCTAGATGCTTCTTCATTTGTTCATGACAACATAAGAAAAGACCCATTAAGAATTTTCAAGTAAAATTCCATGAAATGAAATTAATCTACAAGGCCCAAATTATTTAACTTGGCCGAGTGTTTATATGTCATCACATGACAATGTCAAAAAATTTATTGAGATTCATTTCATCCTATGTCCAAAAAGACAAAAATACCCATTAGACAATTTTCGTAAAACTTGTCTCGTTCTTGTTTTGACTTAGCTTCTAGTTTACCTATTCCTACTCGATATGATTTGTGACAGTGACCTCATGTTTCCAAATGAACAAAGCTTGAGCTAACATACTTGGACTCAAAAGTTCACAAACATTTTCCAAGTTTAGCTTAGTGTCAACTTACTCACTAAAGAGTTGACACTGAGAATCTTTCGGCTCAAATGTATTTATTTTCTACTCAAGAATTCAACTTAATTGTGATGAGTGGATCCACTGAATATTATCTATGTTTACCCTTCATGAATATCATCAGCTAGTCGGGATTTACAAAATTACCATTTTGCCCTTCTAGCTGTTATTTCCTCAACTCCTTTGTCGCTTGTGAATAAGTTAGAAACAATGTATTGGCGAAGAGCTAACAAGTCACATTGATTCATCCAAAAGATCATGACGCAATTTGGACACTGGCCAATTCATTTATTCACATTCCAAGGAACAAAGCATGAGGTGATATACATTGGATTTCAGCAATCTTGTACATGAATTCCATGTCTATGAGATATTCGTAAAGTTACTCATGACATCTTTATAACTTAGTACTTCACCAATAGGTCATGTTCAGAATCACGTAGTGAATCCGAACTCTGACTTTCTCGTATGAGAATACGTAAGCTATGAAATGACATGTCTCATTTCAGGATTGAGGTAAGCATGATGCAATTCATACGTAGTGACTTCGAGACATAAGAGGTTAAATGGTTTGTTCTTATTCTGTCTCTAGAAGTGCACTGGTCAATTCAGTACCTTCAGAAGATACCTAGAAGAAATATAAAGACTCCAACTCTCAATGTCCCATAACCAGACATCATAGATTCTTCTAACAATCATACTGAGATCAATAGTCTTTTGATCCTTAGATTGTGAATGTGCAGTTTTAAGCAAACCATGAAGAGTTTGTTCATGCAAATCTACATTTGTCTCTTCATGTGTTGTTAGGTTTGTTTAATGACTACAGACTATAGATTATCATAAAGCTTCAAACAGACAAGGAAGAATGAATGAACGTTTCAACTTTTATTAATAAATAAGTAGTTACAAGCAAGAGTCTTCGTAAGACTATATTACATCAAATATACATAAATAGAGACTACAACTCTTCTTGTGGGCACCATTGACAACAACAAGTCCATGCCAACTAGCAACTAGACACCAATGCTGGTAATTAAAAGAGAAAAAAATTGTTCCTTGAGTGACACATGACATTGATATATGTACTATCTTTGTCGAACTAGGCGAATGTCTATAATATATATATATATATATATATATATATATGTTGTTAATTTGAATTTGCTATTTTTTATTTTGCAATTGATGTTCTCTACGTTGTTGGAACATCTTTGATGTGACGTGTGTTGATTGGAAAAGTTTGCGTCAGGCTCGGTGACATGGATTTTCTTCTCTAGCTCTATTTTTATTCGTTTCCGCTTGTCTACTCGTCCAGTTAGACTTTAATGATCATTTGGTGAAGCCCTAACAAGGCGTCAATCACGAGGTTTCGACTCCTATTAAAAGAAATGCATATCCTTAGGAGTCGGAGTACACACTTAGGAATTTTAGTGAGAGTTGTCTGAGTGAAAACATTGTGTCCTTTGTGTGATTTCATTATGTCTTATTCCTTATTACGGTGTTCGCGCAATTGACAGAGTTAGTTATTATAAATCACGCACTGTTATAAGCGTTGATCAAACACTATGTGAGTGGGTTGGGTGAAAAGTGAGGGGACCCCAGATTCAGGATGAGCTTGAGATTGCATAAGAATAGTTTTGAAGTTTAGAAAAATCTGAAAGGATCATTCAGAGTTGTTCGCGTTGTACTTATTTTATCAGATAGTGAAGTTCTCTCTTTCTAACGAGACAATCATCCCTTCGGAAGTAGGCAGAATTAGCCGATCTGGGTTACCAATTCATTTTCTTTTTTATTTAAAGCTTTAGTTATCTTGTTATTCTGGTAAATTGACTAATATTACATACCTTGTAAAAACATCACTGAGACACATGCACGAAAAAGAATACACTTTTTCAGTATACATATTTATTTACTTCAAATTCCACACACGTATACAATACTCTTCAATTTTGTTTCATCATATGTTCATCAACTTACGCTCTCCTTTGGAAAAATCCTGAAATAATTCGCTACATGTGATCGCCGAGAGGATAAATGACTGACAAGTAAAGCAAAGCGTGCCTTCCAACAAACTTTGCAACTTCACCTCTACCGATTTCGTCACCTTTAGGCACATTTTGTAGCGGTGTTTCTGATGATTACGATTCACTCATATGAAATATAACCTTTTTACAAAAACCAAAGCTAATCTTTAAGATTCACTCATATGAACTATAACCCTTTTACGAACACCAAAGCTAATCTTTAGGTTATTAGATAGTTTTTTTGTGGTTTTTAGGTTCACGAGAGCATAAGAGGGTATTTGGTGCGAAAATGGCTAACGACACAAGAAACGATTCTCGAGAGCTAAAATCGAACCTGGAGAAGAAGTCAACACAACTTCGCACGTCGCGCAAGACTGAGTACAATGCGCTGGAGGTTTCAATAGAGCACGACGCGCAAAGTCCCTACGCGTCGCACAACCATACATTTTGAGGCTCCCAAAATTACAGAGTCTAGCGCGTTGGCCGAGCAAAAAAGGACGTTACGTACGCAGCAGCCACGCGACACGCACAAGATCTTGCGCGTTGCACAAGGTGACATACCATAATTTTAAAGAGCTTGATTTTGAGCTATTGAAGACCCTTGGATCTCATCCAATTTTCTAGGATGCCCAAAAATTAGGGAATCCAATGATATAGCTCCTAATCTGGCCTAAATACACAATGACAATACATACAAAGAAAATACCAAGGTTTGAGAGTTTTGAGAGCCATTGAAAGAGAGAGAGCTAGAGTTTGGAGAAGAAGAAGAAGAAGGAAGATGAAGAAGTGATGATGCTGTGGGATTTTTGTTGATGAGATAAATGGACTACAATTGTTGATTCGACGTACGAATACCCAATCGAAGAACCTTCCTCCACCTATTGATTTGCTCACGAATACTAGGTCTCGGGCATCAAATCGGGTCCTCACAAGAACACACGAATTTGGTGATAAAAACAAGTCACCAAGATTTATAGATGCATCTTGTGACCATTCACATCCCTAAAACTGAATAATTAAACATTAATAAAGACTCTTAACAAACATTAATAAACGAAATTAAAAAACTAATAATGAAACAAAACGGACAGAACACAAAACGTCATTTTAAAAGCATAAACGTCTGAATTAGGCTTAAATTCTGAGACCCCACTATGTGGGTCTTGTTTACTAGGACGTTTTTACTCAGAAGACACTCCTCTTTTGTCCGTTTCTGCGATCCCAACTTTCCAGACTCTTTTGATCTTCATAAGTGACAGCCTCATCTACCATCTCTTTCTACCTCACCGCATGTTATCCCTTCATCTCTTTCTTTTTTTTAATTCCATTGTTGCTACTTTTACTTACTCTCTAAGATTCGTGTGCCTTTTGTTTTTTGTTTTTTGTTTTTTTTGGAGATTCGATACTTCACTACTACAAATACAGTTTTCCGGTGCGGATGACTTTTGGGTGCGACTTTTCGCACCTAAAAGTCGCACCAAAAAGACTTTCAGGTGCGAATAGTCAGACCCAAAAATCAAATAAGCGCTGGAAAATTTTCGCGAATTTTTTTGAATTTGGGTGCGAATTGTCGCACCCAAAAGTGTGTTAATTCGACTAAGTCGCACCCAATACTTTCTCCAAAGTATTAGGTGCGACTAAGTCGCACCTAAATGACCTAAATTTTTCCGCGGCCAAACTTCCCCCCTTTTTTTACAAATGTCATTGGGTGCGACTTTGTCGCTCCCGAAAGCACTGACACAAGTCATTGGTTGCGACGTTGTCGCACCCAAAGGTGTCATTGGGTGCGACTAAGTCGCACCTAAATTGACCTAAATTTTTCCGCGGCCAAACTTCCCCCCTTTTTTTACAAATGTCATTGGGTGCGACTTTGTCGCACCCGAAAGCACTGACACAAGTCATTGGGTGCGACAAAAGTCGCACCCAAAGGTGTCATTGGGTGCCACAAAGTCGCACCCAAATTCAAATGTCTATATAAAGAAGATGCTCGGTTTTCATTCTATCCGAGCCAAACACCCAAAAAACTTACTCTCTCTCTCTGATTTCTCTCTTGCAGTTTCTCCGACCCCCGTCGCCGCCACCACTACCACTCTCTCTCAGCCTCCGACCGCCAAAACTACGACTCTCTCTCAGCCTCCGACCACCACCACTACGCTCTCTCTCTCTCTCAGCCTCCGACCGCCACCACTACGCTCTCTCTCTCAGCCTCCGACCGCCACCACTACCCTCTCTCTCTCAGCCTCCGACCAGTCCTCCGACGACCAGCCCCGGAGACCCCTCGAGCCAGACTCGATCTGAACCGGCCTCTTCCTCGCGCGACCCCTCGAAGCCTCTGCACTTGAGTGTGTGTCCGTGAGTCTCTCTAGCTGCTGCCAAGAAGTCTCAGTCTCAGGCGGCTTCGCTTCCCTCGAAGCCTTTCCCTCGTAATCAAGCCGGTTAGTCTCAGATTTTCGTTCTTATTTGCTTCGTCTAGACCCGCGCGCTTCATACAGTGTGTGTATGTGTGTTTAAGTTTGAGTGTGTGTATTTTTTATTTTTTTTAATTCCAGGCCGCTTTCCCGCCAAGCTGCTCGAGACCCACGCGCTTCAACTCCCCGTCGCAACACCGTCGTGCCCCTCGCAGCCTCGCTGTGCTCAAGTCCCGCCTACAGGTTAGCCTCTCGCAGTCCTTTTAATTGTGTTTTTAATTACTTTAGATTAATTGTAATTAGTATAATTAGTCTAATTGTTAATTAGTTAGGTAATTAAATAGTTTTTTTATATGTATATATGTATTAATAATGTAGTTAGTTTGATAAAATTGTTAATTATGTAATTGAAATTAATTTGATAGAATTATAAAAAATTTTATTATGTAATTGAAATTAATTTGATATAATTAGTAAAATTGGTAAAATTGTTAATGTAATTGAAATTAATTTGATATAATTATTAACATTGTTAATCATGTAATTGAAATTAATTTGATATAATTAGTAAAATTGGTAAAATGTTTTATGTAATTGAAATTAATTTAGTTAGTAATTTTTTAAGTTAATTTCATATAATTTAAGTTATTTGTTCAATTGTTAATCATGAAATTGAATTTAGTTGAGTTATTGTATAATTTAGTTTTAGTTTACATATTTTTGATAAATGAGTTGATATTATTGAATTTTTGTTGTAATCGAGCCACGAAGGTTCGATTTAAGGTTTAGTTGATTATTAAGATAGTTTTGGATGATTAGTATATGATTTTTAAATGAGTTTGCAGGTTTTTGGTTTGTTAGAATTATAGGGGAAATTCTGCCAAAATTTCGGTAGAGTTTCCAACCAATTATTCTCAAAACCCTAATTTTTTCAATTCGACTTCAAATAACATAAAATTCATAATTTCACATTTATAGTTCTTCGTCCCTTAGCAATAACTCTTAAGCCGCACTATTCGGCATCAGCGCCAACATAAGTAATCGACTTCATTCGTCTTCGTCATTTAGCAACAACTCTTAGTAATTGTTCTTTTTCTCTTTCGTTTAGCGAAATCAATGTCCAATCCAAGTAGAGATTGGATCACCGAGAACAATCGGTTGTCCTTGCAGTATAAAATCGGAGTTAATGAATTTATCCGCGCTGCAAGAAGATTTCCGAACGATAATTACGAATATCGATGTCCATGCAAGCCTTGCAACAACGTGAGATGGCACGACATTGGGGTTGTTAGGCATCATCTGCTAAACAAAGGGTTTACCCCGGGCTACACAGAATGGTATCATCATGGCGAGGTCGTGCGTTCCATCGGTCATCTTGAAGAAGTCCCCATCGGAGAAACAGCCCAGAGAGGAGTAGGAGGAATACATGCTGTTGTGGAGGATATAAGAGATCACGAGGATTTCGATGGTGTAACGGAGCCGGCTCCGAGCGATGTGCGTGCGGAGGAGCAAGTGGAAGACTTGTTCGCTGAGTTGGAAGCGGAATTGTACCCTGGATGCAAGGAGTTTTCGTCGTTGTCATTCTTGGTTCAGTTGATGCACCTTAAAGTCACGAACCATTGAACGAACAAGTCGTTCACAGAACTGCTGCAGCTTTTGAGGAAGTCTCATCCAGCCGGTAATCGAATACCGGAGAAGCACTACGAGGCAAAAGCAAAGCTGAAGCGTTTTGGCATGGGATACGAGATGATCGACGCGTGCATTAATGACTGTGTCCTATTCCGAAAACATCTCGCGAACGTCGACGTGTGCCCGATATGTAACGAGAGTAGATGGAAGCCAACTGGTAAGAAGATACCGCATAAGATATTGCGATATTTTCCCTTGAAAGATCGATTGAAGCGATTGTACGCATCTCGACACACAGCGCTTCATATGCAGTGGCACGAAAGAGATCGCGTCAGGGAAGCTGGCGTTCTACGACATCCTGCTGATGGTACAGCGTGGAAGAATTTGGACGAGAGATACCCAGGTTTTGCCGCAGAGCCTCGGAACGTGCGGCTTGGGCTAGCTGCGGATGGATTCAACCCGTTTAGGGATATGAACCTATCATACAGCATGTGGCCTGTAGTATTTACGGCGTACAACTTGCCGCCTTGGTTGTGCATGAAGAAAGAGTACCTGATGCTCACGCTTCTGATCCCGGGGCCAATTCACCAAGAAAAGATATGGACGTTTTTTTGCAGCCTGTGGTTGAAGAGCTGAAAGAACTGTGGGAGAATGGAGTCCGCGTTCGTGATGGAGCCAGATATGAAGTGTTTCGGTTGCGTGCCGCGTTACTTTGGACGATAAACGATTTTCCGGCTAGATCGTATTTATCGGGATGGAGCGGCCAGGGGTATCTCGCTTGCCCTACGTGTAACTTTGACACGGCGTCCCTAAAAGTCAGAAACAGGATCGTCTACTACGCCCATCGTCGTTTCTTAAAAAGGCGTCACCGATTGAGGAAAAGCAACGATCACTACAAAGATAAGCACGAGAAACGAAATAAACCCGAGAAGTTGACTTCGCAAGACATACTCGCTCAGTTGGCTGATGTTTCTTGCACGACTACTGGCAAACACGCTGCCTCTGTAGGCAAAAAACGAAAGCGAGCTGAGTGCGAACTGAATTGGACCAAGAAAAGCATCTTTTACGAGTTGCCGTACTGGTCTGAGTCGCAGTTGAAACACAACATGGACGTGATGCACGTAGAGAAGAACGTGTGTGAGAATCTTCTCGAGACGATGCTCAGCTTGGAAAAGAATAACTATGACACCGAGAAGGCGAGGCTTGACTCGATGGACTTAGGCATCAAGACCGCTTTCCACTTGGAACCAAATGGGGGTGGGTATTACAAACCGCGAGCGTCGTACGTTTTGACCCTTGAGCAGAGACATCGATTTACAGAGTACTTAAAATCTGTCAAATTTCCTGATGGTCTCGCTGGGAATTTAAAAAAAATGTGACAACTGATGGGAAGCTCACAGGTTTGAAGTCGCATGATTGCCACGTGATCTTGCAAAGATTGTTGGCTGCTGGTATTCGTCCTTTTGTGCCACAACCAATACATGATACGATCACTGAGCTTTGCAACTTTTTCAAGTTGATAAGTTCGAGAACATTAATAGCCGAAGATCTTGAAAGAGCGCAAGAGTCTATCGTCAAGATCTTATGTAAGCTTGAGATGATATTTCCACCTGCTTTTTTCACGATCATGGTTCACGTGGCGATGCATCTACCAGAGGAAGCGTTGCACGGCGGCCCGGTGCATATGCGGTGGATGTACCCTTTTGAGAGATACCTTGGGACGTTAAAACATTTTGTCAAAAATAGAGCTAGACTAGAAGGCTCTATTGCAGAAGCTTATGTTGTAGAAGAAGCTCTAACGTTCATTGCAAGGTATATTGAAGATAAGAAAGTAGTTGAAGATGTTCAAGTGCGAGAGCTGTCCGTTTTTCGATCCGAGATGTGTGTGCCTTATGGGATGATGAACGCGATAGTATTAGACGATGAGCAAAGAGAAAAAGCGGAGTGGTACATCTATACCAACTGTCCTGAAGTGGATCCGTATTTGGTGTAAGTAATCGATCCACTTGCTTCTCTAAGTTATTTCATTGTTGTATTTTGTTTAAGCAATGTTTTAAACATGCAACAGCGAGCATTTGGATTTCCTGAACGAATCTGGAGTTCGCGATATTGAAGCGGGGCATAGAAAGGGATTCAAAGATTGGTTTGCGAACAAGGTAATAACACAATAACCCGTTTTTTTTATAAACACACAAGTGCTAACCAATACTTTGTTTCGTAATAACCAGATTTTTGAAATGAAAGCTAGTGGCTCTGACGTGTCTGACCAGATCTACTCGCTTTCTATCGGTTCCCTTCAAGTCGCTTATCAATATCCATGCTCCTTTGTTAACGGCGTGAAGTTCATTACTCATCGTCGCGATAATCAATGAGTCACTCAAAATAGCGGTGTATGTGTGCCTGTGGATGATTTCACTTACTACGGTCGTATGGAAGACGTCATAGTGCTGAATTATAGGTACGACTGTCGTGTTGTATTATTCAAATGTATATGGTACGGTGACAAGCACGATTCTCGGCGACTAGTTCACAACGATAAGACTACTGGAGAAACGAGTGTTTTTACCGCGAAACAGTGGTTTACAGAGGAGCCGTACATACTCGCAATTCAGGCGAAACAAATCTTTTACATCAAAGATCTTGTTTTAGGTGGTAACTGGGAAATCGTTCAGGAATGCAATCATCGAGGGATTCGGGACGTTCCTGAAGTCGACCCCACCACCTCAGCCTCGATTCCATTGACAATAGAATTGTCAAACATCGATCGTCTGAATCATCGACATGAAATCGAAGATGCTGAGCTAGTAAATATCGTTGACGATGGTGAGGAAGACGATGATGATCATGAGGAATGCATCGTTTTTTAGGGAGAAGATGTTGATGTTGATATAGGTAGTGATGACGATGAATGAGAACTATCTATGTAACCACGGTTTTCCTCCGCCATATGTGAGGTTTTATAATAAAATATATTCGTGGTGTCACCCACGTTTTTGTATGATGTTGTTCCCTTTTGTTTTGTGATGTATGTTCACAAATGTTGTTTTATTTTATACGATGTCAATTTACAAATGTTGTTTTCATTTTATAGGATGTCGACCGCTTCAGGTTCTGGTGGAGATTCGCCACAGAGACCGGATGCTCAAGGTCCGCCACAGGAACCTGGTTCCCAAGGTCCTAAGAAATCAAGGGGACCAACAACCGGCTCGACGTCGGCGCGAGCAACACAGGGTATACCGGGTGCGAAGGTGGTCAAGTGGGACCCAATAAACCAAACATTCTATCAAGAGATAAGGAAAGAAAATAAAAAGGTTGGACTATTTAACAACCGCCTCGGTGCTTTGGTGAAAGCACATATCCCGCCTACGACTCGTGATTGGAGTGAAGTGACGCCCCAGACGTTGGCTGCTATTTTGAGCGCACTTCATTCCGAGTTCAGATTTGTGTACACGGATCCTGACACCGGCGAGGATCTGCCTGCGGATTGCTATCAGAATATACGATTGATCAGGTTATCATTCGGAATGCCAAGATCAGGCGACGCAACCAGAAGTCCAAGCTATCAGAGAAGTTCAGGTTGGAGTTTTGTGGGAGCAAAGAAAACGCTAAGGCGGAAACACCACCGGGATATAAGAAAGAGGATTGGGAGGCGGTGATAGACGAGTTCGCAACTGACGATTGGAAAGTACGTAATGTACGATTGTAATAAATCACAATATCTTTATCAGATTGAATAATGACAAAATTAATTATTTGCAGAAAAAGTCTAATCGCAACAAGGAGAATTCGAAGAAGAATAAGACGAGGTCGACTCAAGGATCTCTTTCTTTCTTGGCTCATCGTCATTTGAACGTAAGTTATTCTAATTTTGAAATACTTAATTTGAAATAAATTCAATACTTATATTTTCATAACAATTGTAGAGTAAGGATGATGGGACTTTGGGCTCCGCGTTAACGACGTAGGAGCAAAAACACCATAATAGAAAAGGTGAATGGACGACAGATTGGGGGAGACGAGCACATGTAAGTCATATGTATTTTTAATAATTTTTCTTATGTGTAAAGGCGCGGATAGTTACTCTACTGGCGGATCTTCAGCGACAAGCAGAAGAGCAAGGCGTAGTCTTTAACCAGGACGACGCAGAGGAGCACGCGATGCTAGAAATTCTCGGGAACCATCAAGATTGGTACGTTGGAATAGGTCCAGTGGTCCCGAGATCATCTTGGGCTATTGCTCAAGCTCAAGACGAAAGCTCGTCGTCAGGCTCAGGCTCGTCGCGGGGCCGCGTTCCAGATCCAGTGGTTGACGAGCTCCAAGCTCAGGTGGCGGCACAACAACTCGCTATGGATGAGATGAGGCGAGCCCAACAACAGCAGATGGAGGAGATGCAGCGACAACTGTTCGCGTTCACGCAGCAGTTTTCGCCCTTGCCTCAGATGTCGTCCGGCACGATGCCACAGATGCCTCAGATGTCGCCCGGCATGTTACCACGGATGCCTCAGACGATGCCGTCGCCTCAAATGCACCCGTCGCCTCAGACAACGCCGCCATCAGTTTCAATGGCAGATGCTCAGACGATGCCGCCAGCTTCAGCAGAATTCCAGCGAGAGCGTACGAGCGGCAGTGCACGAGGAGGTAGCAGCAGTTCTGGAGGAAGATTTGGCGGAAGAGGGAGTAAATCATTCAAGGAGTGGTTTACAAACCGAGGAAAATGAAAGGGAAAAGAATGAACATTTTTTTAATTATTTTTCGTACATTTTAATAATTATTGTAATCGAACAACAAATGTTTAGTCTTTATTATTATTATGAATATTAATTAATGAATTTTCTAATTAATAAACTATTTAGTAAGTATTATTTGATTATAATCATAGAATTTATAAGCATAATAAACCAAAAAAAAATTTAAAAAAAAAACTATCGGGTGCGACTATCCGCACCCGAAAATTTGGCGGGTAGACCTTTGGGTGCGAATAGTCGCACCCAAAGGTCAACATTCCCCGCC
This sequence comes from Urtica dioica subsp. dioica, assembly GCF_054948205.1. Taxonomy (NCBI): domain Eukaryota; kingdom Viridiplantae; phylum Streptophyta; class Magnoliopsida; order Rosales; family Urticaceae; genus Urtica; species Urtica dioica. Next base: position 35,544,665 of record NC_142760.1, read on the forward strand.
ACTTAATGGTGGGAAGGCTATTGGGTGCGACTTATCGCACCCAATAGTTTCGCGGGAAAGCCATTGGGTGCGACTAGTCGCACCCAAACATTTTGCGGGTTAGCCAATGGGTGCGACTAGTCGCACCCAAAGATTTGGCGGGAAGGCCTTTGGGTGCGAAAAGTCGCACCCAATAGCCTTCCCGCGGACTTTTTCGCCCATCTTTTCTGACTTATGGGTGCGACTTTGGGTGCGGAAAACCGCACCTAAAAGTCGCACCTAAAAGTCATGACCATCGGGTGCGACTTGTCGCACCCATCACCTTTAGGTGCGAACTTTCGGGTGCGACTTTGTCGCACCTAAAGGTATCATTGGGTGCGACTTTTGACTTTTAGGTGCGAAAAAAGTCGCACGCAATGACGTTTTTTGTACTAGTGCTTGATTTAAGTTTTGTTTAGTTTGATTTGCTTTATTGCTTTGAGATTTTGTTTTTTTTTTAATATTGGATGATTTGATAGTTAATTTTGAGCATTTTAAGAGTTTTGTTTTGATTTTCTTATTTGCGATGTTTTTTTTTTACTTAATTTCTTTGTTGATTACTCTTTTCATTATATTGATTTGCTTTTTCTCTACTATGTGTAGCTAAATTTAGAGTAGGGACATGATGGATTTGGTGAATGGGTGTGTGTTTTGGTTCATGTCTTAGGATAGAAGTGTTCTTCAAGAGAGAAAAGTCAAAATAGGAATTTCATGGGTTGTGAGTTTTTCATTCTCCTAATTAACTTAGCTAACTAATTAATGAGTGTTGTTCCATATTTTGAGACTGAGAGGTAAAAGACGTAAGAGAACTACCCAATCCATCATTAGCTCACCTAGATCTATAGAAAGACTAGGGGAGTGGTGTAATCGTTTGAGCATCAGTATAAGTGCGCAGTAAGTTGTTTTAATAGAGCCCCAACCGATAAGTGTAAGCTCTTTATTAGGTTACTAGCGCTCAATAACCAACCACACCTACCAACGAAATCCCGTCCCTCGTGTTTAATATTGTTTGAATACCGTTTTAATTTCGCTTGTTTGTTACTTTTGAACTCCAACAATTGAAAACTCACATCAATTTTCTTATTTGTTTGAAAATCCGACGATAGTAGAAATTGACGAAGTCTAGGATTCGAACTAAATAGTCCTCGTGCATTGATACCCATGCCTTTACTAGTTGATAAGTTCGTACACTTGCGTTTAGAGTATTATGTAGGGAAATCCACCGATCAGTTCCAAAACCTCCGACGTACAATTAATTTATAAAAGAAAGGTTATTATCAGCTTACTACGAACTAATTTACTAATTTTTTTGTCTTTCTTCGACAACTCAGTCAATTTTGGAGATTTTGCTTGTGATGTAGTGGAGAATATAAAGATCGAAAACCAATCTAAGAGCCGAAATAAAAGGAAAATGTTACTAGATAGTCGAACGTGATTTGTACACGAATACCCGATCTAAGAACCTTCCTCCGCCAATTAATTTGCACACGAATTCTAGACTCAGGGCGTCAATTTCTAGTCCTTGCAAGAACACTCGAATTTGGGGCTAAATGTCTGTTTTTGAGGGGCTAAATGTCGTTTTGAGGGGTTAAATGTCTGTTTTTGGCTAAAATCCTGAGACACCACTGTTTTTGTCTAAATTCTTTACTAGACCGTTTCCACTCAAAAAACACTACTTTTTTTTATCCATATCTGTTACGGAAATCGCAAATCTCCAAAAAACTACGATCTAGAGAGTGAGATCCACATATCTCGGTGATAAGGTCGACAAGTACATGTCCATAACCAGGGTCTCCGTCTTTCTTGAAACTGAACGGCTTGCGTTGCTAACCAAAAGGAATAGAGAAATTCAAAAACGAAGTTTTGTGATCTGGAAATGTTGTTGATTATTTCAACTTTACAAGCCCGTTAGGCGCAGGCCTCCAAGGATTCTATATATAATACCGTGTTTTTTTTTTTTTCCCTTGATGATTGAAAATTGGAATGCTTAAGCTGACTAGCCACAAGCTATATAAAAAGTCAGGTTTTGATAATTAGTAACCTCTTTCATTATGATATTGGAAGTCAACCAATTCTTCCAACTTGCATATAAATATCATATGGGGCATGTTATGATAATTATGATGCCAGTAGTCCGTAGCATTAATCAAGATGATATTTGTAATTTATGCCATCATTTTTTTTAGAGACATTATAATTTTTGCTCTCCATATAGTATAGTAGCGAATTGTTCCACTACCCAGCAGGGTTGACATTCTTTGATAACCTTATTGATCTGGCCATGTTCTAGCTTATATTTAGTGTCGAGCATGATTATGTTACAAGGTACTAAGTCAATGTAGAACATAAAACCAATTCCAGAGTTTATGCTAAAATAGATGGTTTTCCGGTACTTATTAGTTGGGAAAATGACACACATATATTTTGTGTTTTAGTGAGATGTCGACTTTAATATTTGGTTTTCAAAAATGTCAAGTTCATAATTATATGTCGAGATGCCACGAATCTTCTTTTTATTGAATTTTTATTGACTTTTCATTGACGTTGATTATAATATTTATATGTAAACACTAATTATCTTTATTCATTCACGCCATATATGTTATTTATAAAAGTAAAAAATAAACACCAGTCTTTTAATCGTGAAGAACACAGAAAGAGGTAAAGGGGTAAAAATCGACAGTTGATAGTCATCAAAATCACATATTCGAACAAAGAATCCAAAAATTTATATGTAAACACCAATTATCTTTATTCATTCACGCCATATATGTTATTTATAAAAGTAAAAAATAAACACCAATCTTTTAATCGTGAAGAACACAGAAAGAGGTAAAGGGGTAAAAACGACAGTTGATAGTCATCAAAATCACATATTCGAACAAAGAATCCAAGATTCAGAGTTGCAATTCGAATACGAAATGTAGTCATCTCTTTTGAGTTATGAATTTTATTATTTAATTTCAATATAAAGTTATTTTTATTTTAAAATTAGAAATTTTAAAATTAAGGTACTGGTTTGAATTTGGTTCGATTTTTCTTATATAAAAGTTAATATCAATGAAAGAGAGATTTGCGACATTGTCCATTTCAGGGTATAATTTCGTCGTTTTAGTTAAATAGAATGTATGAACTCGAAATTTTTAAAAATCACAAGGCGATATTTTACTAAAACATATGATATATATGCGTTATTTTTCCTTATTGTTAGAATATAAATTACATATTATATAAGCGACGACCATGACAAAGCAATAGCACTAGTAACATTAATAGTGGATTTAATACTAAGAATTTGCTTTATATTATGTTGTACATCGATTGAAACACAGGAATTACACATTTATGTTAGACATCAGAATGAGGCTGGAGTCTACAATTGCTAGCCATTTGGCTCTTTCTTTCTTGGCTTTCCTTTTGCTGTCTGGTCACTGGCTCTCAAATGCGGAAGACACACTTAAGCCCGGGGATGTTCTAAGAGACTGGGAGGTCTTGGCGTCTCCAAAGGACTTCTTCAAGTTAAGATTCTTCAGTCCTCTTCTATCAAGCAACCGTTATTTGGCAATCCAGTGCATTGAATTTTGGGAGGAGAAGATGGCATGGGTGGCGAACAGAGACAAGCCATTGAGTGACACCTCAGGATATCTGAATTTCACCCGCGACGGATACTTGGTAATCAGCGATGAAAGAGGACGCTCAGGCTTCCCCTTAAATTCTGGAAACCCTGCGACGCATCCAAATGCAACTCTCAGGCTTCTCGACTCTGGAAATCTTGTCCTAAAATCAGGTCAACAGGTCGTGTGGCAGAGTTTTGATTATCCTACGGACACTCTATTTGTTGGGATGAAAATCAGGTCATTTGACGTGGAGAGCCAAAGTCTGCCGAAACAATTCTTCACTTCCTGGCGCGGCCCTGGGGATCCATCTGCCGGACCATTCACACTTGGTTTTGACCAAAACACCAAACAACTTGAAGTGCGGCGGAGAGGGATTCCTCACTGGCGTAGTCCGACCTGGAACGACAAGAAACAGATTCAGGTTCGGGATTACGAATACAATTTAAGCGTAACGTTTAGCTACACCTCAAATGAAAACGGCAGCTATTTTTCCTATAGCAGTGTGAATATGATTAGTTCTTATTCGTGGATTGAGATCAATTCTACCGGGGATATGAAGCTTTATGTTCGTCACATAAGTACAACCGATGTTTGGACACTATATCCTATAGTGATCTGTAATAGTGAAATCAACTCCAGAGGTTGTATAGAGCAGAAATCGTCAAACTGCAGTGCCGGCGATGAATTCACGCTCGCATTTGGATTTTTAAAAAATTGGTTTGATTCAAGCTGGAATATGACTACGAATCTGAGCGACTGCAAAGAGGAATGCCGGAATAATTGCTCTTGCATGGCTTATGCTTTTGTTGACCAATTCGGCTGCAAGTTCTCTGATGGAGATAGAGAGCATGATGTACCCGTAGAATTCATGGAGTACTTCTACGACCGTAGCGCTACAGCTAACTTGCTCACTCCACCCCGCCCTAAAGGTAAAGCTTTCGGCTGAGATAAATTTTACATAAATGTTGATCCAAAAAGAAAAAAAAAATCTTTCAACTCAAAAACTAACAAAATATGACGAAATCTAGCTAGTTTCTAATCGAGCTTCTTCTTAGAAAGCACACTTCAGTATATGTTTTTCTTTTTAACTTTTTTATTCTTCTTTTTAGGCCGAATAATAGTTTATGATCTCCATGATACAATGGTTTTATTTTTTGTGAATCAATTAAATGAGCAAATTAGCTCTCAAACTATAAATTTGTAGTCATTATCGTCCTAAAAGTATTAGTTTTTTTACTTATAAATCTATCACCTTAGAAACTTAACAGTGTTAAATTAATGTTTTAGAAAAAACGAGACAGGAGAATCGAACTAGCTCGCGCACTCCGCCGCCCCCTAAAGGTAGAGCAAAGCTTCATTACATATTTTTCTTTCTATCATTTTCATTTTTTTTTTTTTTTTGTCTCTATGTACCGTGGAGTTACTCTAACACATACGTCTTTTTTTGTTCTAGGGACTTCAAGGAAGAAGAATAACCAGCAACGCGTAATTATTGTTGGTGTAGTTACTTCTTTGGGTCTTCTATGTCTAGTCTGTTCATTATACTACGCTCTGTTGAAATACTGCTTTTCTAAAGGTATTACACTTTCAAAACTCATCTATCAGAATTCTAGAAAGATGAGCATAGGTCTTCGCTTGGCTTATATATATCAAATTGGCAGGGAAAATTACAGAACGCAGTCAAAATCAAGTTGGCCGAGATACGCTAAAATTTATTACAGAGCTAGGGACTAGTATAGCTGCCCTGGATGAAAATGGATCAGATAATTTGATGCTTAAAGGAAATGTGGATCATGAACTACCTCTGTTTTCGTTTTCATCCATAGAGACTGCAACAGAGTACTTTTGTGAAAAGAATAAACTTGGTCAAGGGGGTTTCGGGCCAGTCTTCAAGGTAGGATTATACTCTATGAGAACAATGAAAATTTCATTGCATGTGCCAAAAAGTTTGTTGAAGGTTTTATTGTTATCCTTGTAGGGAAAATTGATGGACGGGAAAGAGATTGCAGTGAAAAGACTGTCTGAAAGTTCTTCTCAAGGAATAGAGGAGTTCAAAAACGAGGTTGTGTTGATATCGAAAGTACAACACAGAAATCTGGTCAGGCTATACGGTTGTTGCATCAAAGGAGAAGAGAAGTTGTTAGTTTATGAGTATCTTCCAAACAAAAGCTTAGACAATTTCCTTTTTGGTTTGTCACAATGATTTCATCTTCTTTTTTTTTTTTTGTTCTGTCATTTATTAAATTTACAAGCTTAGAGTAAAATGATAAGTATTTTGTGGCAGATGAAACAAAGCGATTGTTACTCGATTGGAAACTACGGATGAGCATAATCGAAGGAATTTCACAAGGGCTTTTATACCTTCACAAGTTCTCGAGGTTGAAGATTATCCATAGAGATCTAAAAACTAGCAACATCTTATTAGATATCGACATGAATCCAAAGATATCAGATTTTGGAACAGCTAAAATATTTCGAGGGAACGAATCGCATGCAAACACAAACCGGATAGTTGGAACATAGTAAGTTCATTACTAATTCTATGTCTTCCTTTACATCACTGACAACCACAACACAAATTTCTAACTATAAAAGTGTTCACACTTTAAGTAGACTCTAAAATTATTCTGGTTTGACATTGAAAACAGTGGTTATATGTCTCCGGAGTACGCGATGGATGGTCTCTTTTCTGTCAAATCTGATGTTTTTAGTTTCGGAGTCATGATGCTCGAAATTATAAGCGGCAGGAGAAACACAGGATTCTACCAGTCAAATCAGTCTCTTAACTTGACAAGACTTGTAAGCGAAATCCTCAAATTTGATATATTTTCATCTCTGCTTAAAAAAGTTATATCTAAAACCATTGACTATGAGAGTAGTAACTAAAGACATTATAAACTTTGCCAAGTTCATTTATCTTATGGATGTGAGATCCTTATCCAAATCATACAAATGCAGGCATGGAATTTGTGGAAAGAGGAAAGGAGTTTGGAGCTGATGGATCCAACATTGGCCGAAACATATTGCTCAACATTTGAATTCGAAAGATGTGTTCATATAGCGTTGTTATGTGTGCAAGAGAATGCATCGGATCGACCAAACATGGCAGATGTCACGTCTATGCTTCTCGGAAGTGATGCTGGTAATCTTCCAGAATTGAGACAATCAAATTTCTCTCCTATTCCGACAGCGTATCCACACAGTTCGAGCTCGTCCTCTATAAATGGTGTCACAATTTCATCTACATACGCCCGATAGCACTTAACTCCAGCATTTATATATTTATTTGAGAATATTGCCTCGAGAATTCAATACATAGACTGATTTTGCTTGTAACCCTGGTACGATATATCTGTTACATTTATTATTTATTTTCGAGTTAGCTCGTTCTTCATAACATTCCATACCCATCCTGAATGATTTGTTTTGTCTCAAAGAAGTGCTCTGTGGCGGTGGTGGATTTCATATTGGAAACCCGAAGATAGACAATTAATTATCCTATCATTCTTTCATATATGTTCTGCCTTCTGTTAGAAATTTTACTCTTATTTTAAGGAAAAAAAAATCCATTTAAATTATACATTGGATGATAAATATCAGTTGATGATGCTTTTATACAGTAGTAATAATGTTTTGGTGAAAAAAGCATTCTGTAGAAGAAAAACTAGCAGAAGACAGCAAGAAAAATGGAAGTATTACAAAATATTTGTAGCTTCTGTTTCTGATGTTTTAGCACTTTGACTTTTTACTGTTTTTTCATCACTTTTCTATCAATAAAAACCATTCCAGAATATTAAATCTATGATGGTATCAGAGCTTTATTGATATAAAAATGATTTAACATAGCAGCACTGTCATTCTTCTTCCTTGGTGAAGAAGAAGAATCCCACGAATCAAACGGCTCAAGTTTCAGTCTAATTTCAGAGTCCTTGCTCACCAACATTCAATTCCTTTCATCCAAAAATTATTCCGCATGGCATGCTCTGTTCAATTCCCTCTTAATTGGGTATAAAAAGTTCTGACCACGTAACCGGCAGTGTGACGAAAACCCAAACCCAATCACGAACTGTTAATTGATATCCTGATGAATGTTACTACATAGATTTGCACTTGAGCTATTTTTCAGTGCATTATTACATAGCACATTGACTTCTCAGTTAGCAATATTTTATCATGAAATATCCGATCACATAGCTGTAATGTAGAAATATATATGGTTTCTATTCTTCACTAGAAAGGGGCTTAACAATAGGCAACCCATAATTTGTCAAGCAACCCGTTTTAAAATCTGGTATTGAAGTAGATAATATTGTGTTGTTGAGGAAGCCAGATTTTTATAAGCCACTCATCCTGAGATTAAAAGTCAACCAGTTCTTCCAACTAGCATATAAATGTCACATTACACATGTCATGACAAATATCTGACGGCATTCTAATTAATACACTCCTACCATTCTGGTTAAAGAAAAGGTCATATGTCCGTGCCATTATTCTTCTCTTATTCAAGACAATCTGTGTATATTGAGTTTCTTTAATTTTCACAGAAAATTATAATTTTTAAGAGAATTGTTTAAAATTGTTTGACTTTCTCTATAGAAAAATAGCAACTTGTAACGGTACTAAGAAAGGTTGAAATGCTCTGTTCTTCCTGTTGCATTTTCCTCTACTCCTGAAATGATAAACAGATCTGTCAAAATGATGTCTGGTTTTATAAGGTAAATCAAATTGAATATAAAGACAAAACATAATTTATGCCAATAAAAAAAAATGGTTATACAGTAGTAAAATGTCTGTAAAAAAACAAAATGCCGTTCCTGATGAAAATCAGGAATTAATATATAAAATAAAACAGTGAAGTTAGCCATGCGCAAGACAAAACAATAGCCCAGGTAACATGCTCTTTACCAAGTCCATAATTGAAATTATGTTTGGTTAGAGAGACAAGATGACGCACACAATGTATAGACAATGTGTCCGACAACTTGCTTAACACAGATAATGGATAATCAACAATAAGTGCGATAAAGAAAAGACACACAATATGATTACCCAGTTCGGTGCAGTGTCAACTACGCCTGGGGGCTCGCAGCCAGTGGAAAGGAATTCACTATCACGTAATCAATAGTACAAACAAGGTCTTATATGATTACAGCAACAAATCAAAACCCTATACACTATTACCACGAGTGATTACCAAGTGCAGGGACTCCCCCTGAATTTGAGACCCCTCTCAATTCCACTCTTCAAGCACACACCAATGCTTGGACGACTTTAGTCTTCAACGGTCGTGAATCTTCAATCACGTAAGCACAGAACCCAAATCACTCAAACATTCAATCTTCTCGAATAGTATTTGGTGAATGACACCTCTCAAAACAATCCAACTAGTTTCCCAATCCGTCAATCTTGCACGTCTAGGAACCCTAATTATTTTGTCAAAAGCGTCAAGGCTGATAAGGGTGGAGCACTCGGCTTTTATAGTATTCATACAACTCTGAAAGTGAATATAGGGTTTCCTTAACCATACTCGCAAGAATATCACTCAATAAAGTCACCAGCGAGGCAATCTGGTAAAACCGAAAACTTGCCAAAATAATAGTTTGCGCACAAGAGGAATGATGTCTTAACAGAAGCTGGAACATGATGACCGACATCTTTTCTCACAACTTGCGGTAAAGAATAAAGCCAACTTATGACGTAACAACAATCTCCCCCTTTGGCTATTTTTTTAGGCAAGCACTTCCAGAGCAGTTGTCAACCAAGCGTAATGACCAGAAAAGAACGTCAAAATAAATGACCCTCATGACGCTTCTCCCCCTGATTGCCTAAAAAACATACCAAAGGCAAGAATTGACCAAGAGAGAGGGAGGAAATAAAATCTGAACACATGGAGAGAGAACTGAAAGCAGCAAATAGTAAACCAAAAATAGCATGAACAAGTCTGAAACACGAGTCATGCCGTAGATTAAAACTAGTTGAACATTAAGAAGTCTGAGAGAAACGGCCAGAGAACAAAAACAAACGATAAGTAGAGAGCAAAAGTAAACACACATAAACTTCTAAGAAGAGATGTCTTCATTTTCTCCGTCAGCCTCTCCAGACTCACATTCGCCTGAACCTTCACCTTCCATGTCATCTGAAATGTCACCTTCCTTGTCAGCCTTATGCAGCGAAGAAGAAGCACCGTCCTTACCAGGAGAAGAAGTCATATCGTGCTAGACCATCACAGATGGACTTCCTGTGAGAGAGGGTCTCAATAGTCTTCTTAAGGATGTCAATCTCCTCACAAAGCTCCTTCAGAACGTTCCTTTGTACCTCATCAGAACAGACCCCACTTTCATCGTGCTCCCAAAGGTGACAGATGTCGCGACAGATGGTCTGACAAGGTCATGAGCATGCTCCCTTCAAAAAGCTTGTGACTGAAGGTGAGAACACTGGGCCTTTTCCCTGTCACATCCGTGTTACGCAAGATATTTGGATTTTGTTTGAGCAGAACCACGGTGATGATGGAAGGAAAGCCGATGGGAAGCTTCACAGCATAGGACTTGCCATGTTTTGTCAATTGATCAAAAACAAATTCTCCAAAATCAAAGGAGGAGCGAGTACCAATTTGGTAGATCAAGCAAGCCAGCTCTGCCTTGATGCTCGACCCATATGAGAAGGGAGCCAAATTAGCGATGCCGATGTGATAGAGCACTGAGTACTTTGCTGAGAGATCAAAAGACGGCAAAGTACCCTTGGAAGGACACGTTTTGGTCTCATCGCCAGTATTTTCTTTAGCAATTATGTCCAGGGAGGGGACCCGGTCAGCAGTAATGATTTTTCCTCGACCAAGGAAGTCGTTAATAACAGTAGGCGAAATCTCAAAACAATGGCCTCCGACATACACTTTTCTGAATTCAGCATCATCAGGGACATCAAAGGACGATGAGAGATTGACTATGAATTCCCTCACCAAAGTGGAGTAGTAGACCCCTATGTCAATAACAGTCTTGGTAATCTCAGCATCATACAGGAGTCATTAGGACAAATATAGGCATCCGGTGCGACGGTTGTCGCACCAAATGCCTCAAAAGTCACACCTAATAGTTTATTATGTGCGACTTTAGGTGCGACAAAATCGCACCTAAAAGTCCGTCGCTAAAGGTATTATGTGCGACATGTTGCACCTAATATGGATACCTTTAGGTGCGACACTTTTAGGTGCGACATGTCGCACCTAATGCCCAAGCTAATTTGCTGCCTGAAATTGGCGGGTGATTTCATATCGGGTGCGACTTTGTCGCACCTAATAATCTTCCCGCCATTATATTCGGTGCGACATGTCGCACCGAATAGGTTAATTTAATTAAAAAAAAAAATCAAAATTAGAAAATTAAATAAAAATTCATCTATAATTAAATAAAAATTAATTATCAAAATTCTAAATTAGAAATAATATTCTAAAAATAGAATTCTTAATTAAAAATACAAATACAGTCTAACAAAAACGAAAAAGTTAATTCCTAATATTTTTTCCTACACAACTTATCGATAGTAGAATTCCCTCTACCGAATAAGTTGCCAGAATTTCGGGAACCGCTTCCTTGTCCTCGTCCAACGGTGTCTGACGCGCTGCCGCTCGTTTCGCCGCTTCCGTAAGGACAGTCTCGCAAAAAAATCCATAGAACTAGGCGTAGAACCCGGCGTGGAACCTGGCGTCTGCTGATCTGTGCCATGATGACTCCAATCTTTAGAGCTTCGCTAGACAACTCTTTCTCGGGGAAGATCGCACGATGATACACAAACCGCCACTTAAGAACCCCATCTTCTTTGTAAAATGAGACATTGTCCAGGGGAGCAGCCTGGACATTCTTGGGAAGTTTATGTCCTCCCACAGATCTCTTGTTCCCAATGCCCAGAGACATCACAAGAGCCTCTTCTTTAGCCTCAATGGGTCTATCAGCAACAGGTTCGACGACTGGCTTCTTTCCCTTCATCTTATTGAGCCCAACTTTGACTATCTTCTTCTTCTTTTTCTTGTCCTTTACTGCGACAACATGCATGCTCACCTCAGGACTCTTTCTCTTCCTCTTCTTTTTCTCTGACAGAAGGGTAGCGATGCACACATCATCTTCGTGAGCAACTTTCTCCTTCAAAGAGGCAAGAACAGCCTCTTCAACAGCATGTCTCTTCTCAGCATTTTCTTCATGATCAGGAGCAGAGGATGTCGGGACATCCTTCACAACATCTTGCCCTAACCCCAGAATTCCCTCAATCGCATCTTCGTGTAGGGATTCTTGTTCATCACAAGGAGACTCCAGATGATCGTTGTCCCTAGGAATCTCATCAACATCAGCAGTATGAGCAAGAGGTTCAGGATTACCTTGGACCAATTTGTAGGGGCTTTCGAGAGGAGATACGTTGGTGTGGGTTTCTTCCTCAATGGTATTCTGAGCATCCTTTCTTTCTTCAGAGGAACTACTGGAACTGATGTCCCCGGTGATGTCGGTAATTGACAGAGCGACTTTCTTCAATAGAGCCTTCCTGGCGGCGGTGAGAGAATGGTAAGGAGGGGGAATCGATGACCCAGTAACCACACTTCCGGACTCACCATCAGTGTGTTTACTAGGTTGCATTCCCTTTACCTGAACACCGTGCCTGTTACTCTCAGGCTTTTAACCCTTTTCTCTTGACATTCTTCGCCTTCATCTTTGTTTTATCTTTCTTGTCCGACCCAGTCGTACTGATCCCTCTCCTCGTTCCAACCATTCTGTGGAAATTCTCAATAACCACCTTGCACAAATAACTGTCAGATGAGACGGTTACACAAATGTCGCAAATTTTGAATGCGAGATATAAAGGATTTTGAGAATGGATCTTCAGAAAAATTTCAAAACAAATGAATTCCCTAACTTCCTTGAAAACCCAACCATATGCATGTTGATGAAGCTGACGAAAAACAAAACGGCGTCGTGATATGAAATGGGCCTTGATACAGTTTCAGCCCAAACACATGTCAAATGGCTTTTTAGCCCAGCAAAAAAGTCGAATGGGCCAACCAGACAAATGGGCCCATGAACACACACTTATGTAAAACAATGTAGCATAAAGCAGAGACAAATTATCAATAAGGAGAAGAAACTCACAAACAATCAGCTCTCCAAATCTCTGTAATTGCTATTGGTCGATCACACATAATCCCATGGGGGATATGAGATTTTCAAATCCGCTTGCATCCAAAGCCTTGGTAAAGATGTCTGCAAGTTGTTTCTCAGTGCGGATATACTCGAGTTTGATCTTCTTATCTTCCACAAGATCCCGAATAAAATGATGCCTGATTTCAATGTGCTTTGTCTTACTATGTTGGACCGGATTTTTTGAAATATTAATGGCACTGATGTTGTCACAGAACAATGTCATGACATCTTGACCGACACCATACAAGCATCTGTTTCATCCAAAGTAACTAAGTACAACTGCTTCCAGCATCAATATATTCAGACTCTGCTGTGGACAAGGAAATGTAGTTTTGCTTCTTGCTAAAACAAGAAATGAGGTTATTTTCCAGATAGAAACATCCACCTAATGTGCTTTTTCTATCAACAGTGTTACCTGCCTAGTCAGCATCACAATATCCCACAAGAGTAGAAGAGGTATCAAAACTGTATAGAAGACCAAAATCAGCAGTTCCCGAAATGTACATCACAATACGCTTGGCTTGAGACGGATGACTAGCTTTGGGATTAGCCTGGTAGCGAGCACTAACCCTGACAGAATACGCTATGTCAGGACGACTGGCAGTGAGATAGAGAAGACTACCAATGATGCTTCTGTAAAGGCTTTGATCAATAGATTCACCAAGCTCATCCTTAGTGAGTTTAACATGAGTAGCGGCGGGTGTTCGCTTGTGAGATGAATTTTCCAAACCAACTTCTTCACAATATTTTTAGCATATTTACTTTTAGAGATAAAAATACCATCATCCATCTATCTGATCTAAAAAACCCAAGAAAAAGTTAGGCTCACCCACCATGCTCATTTCGAATTCAAATTACATTTTTCGCACAAAATGGTCCACCATCTTGTTTGACATTCCTCCAAAGACAATGTCATCAACAAAGATTTGAGCAATCATGAGGTTTCCTCTTCCTCCTTCTTTATGAACAAGGTTTTATCAACTCCACCTCTAATATAATCATTCTGCACAAGAAATTGAGTTAGTCTTTCATACCATGCCCATGGTGCCTGCTTAAGACCGTAGAGAGCCTTTCGAAGCTTGTAGACATGTTGGGGCGAGACACTACTACAAATTAACATATTAGGTGCGGAAGGGTATTAGGTGCGACATGTCGCACCTAAGCACATATTACGTGCGACATGTCGCACCAGATAGTCTTCCAAGCGACTAAAAATTTCGCTGATGATTAGTGCTATCCGGTGCGACTTTGTCGCACCCGATATGATGTTGTCGTACCTAATACTATCAGGTGCGACTAGTGTCGCACCTAATGGGTTTAAAAATTTAAAACGGTCAGAAATTCCCCCCGAATATTTTGGGTTCTGGAATTTCACATTGGGTGCGACAGTGTCGCACCTAATAGTCATATTAGGTGTGACATTTATGACTATTAGGTGCGACAAAGTCGCACCTAATAGTTTTAGGGTATGTTTTATACCGAGCGGCTTCTTCTTCGCCCAAACAGCTCTCACTCTCTAGCTCTCTCTTCTCTCTCTAACTCTCTCTCTCTCTCCGACGCTTGTCCCCGGCGCGACCAGCCCCGCCTCCAGCCCGCCACGCCGTGAAGCTCGCCGTCCTCCAGGTACGCCTCACTCTCTCTCTCTCTCTCTCTCTGTCTCACTCTCTCTCCGTCAATCTCACTCTGTCTCTCTCCGACCAGGCCCGACTCTCTCTCTCCGACGCTCGTCCCCGCCGCGACCAGCCCCGCCTCCAGCCCGCCACGCCGTGAAGCTCGCCGTCCTCCAGGTACGCCTCACTCTCTCTCTCTCTCTCTCTCTCTCTCTCTCTCTGTCTCACTCTCTCTCCGTCAATCTCACTCTGTCTCTCTCCGACCAGGCCCGACCCACCCTCGGCCCAGCCGCACAACAGCCCTCGAACGGCCTCAGCCCTCGCTCACGCACAACAGCCCTCGGCCCACCCTCGGCCCAACCGTCGCCGCAGCCCCGTCGTCTCGCAGCCCCGTCGTCTCAGTGCCTCGTCGTCGCCTCGGAAAAACGTTAGTTATTTGTTAGTAGATAGCCTACCTCAGCCAGCAGCACAACCAGCCTCCCATGACTCCTCAACCTCCGCCTGCATCGCAACCAGGTGGGACGGATCAGCAGACGCCAGGTTCCACGCCGGGTTCTACGCCTGGTTCTATGGATTACTTGCGAGACCGTCCTTACGGAAGCGGCGGAACGAGCGGCAGCGCGTCAGGCAGCGGTGGACGAGGACGCGGAAGCGGTTCTCGAAGTTCTGGAAACTTATTCGGTAGAGGAAATTCTACTATCGATAAGTTTTATAAGAAAAAAAAATAGGAATTCATTTTTTTCGCTTTTTTTGGAAAGAATTTGTATTTTTAATTAAGAATTCTATTTTCAGAATATTATTTCTAATTCATTTAGAATTTTGTTTGATTAATATTATTTGAATTGTTATTTCATTTAGAATGATGTAATTCATTTTTATTTTGTTAATTTACTTTTTTAATTTTTTTTAATTGAAAAAACATATTCGGTGCGACATTGTCGCACCGAATACAATGGCGCGAACATATTCGGTGCGACATTGTCGCACCCGATATGCATTTACCCGCCAATTCTATAAAATTTGGCAGGAGAATAACTTGGGCATTAGGTGCGACATGTCGCACCTGAAAGTGTCGCACCTAAAGGGGGACTTATTAGGTGCGACATGTCGCACCCAATACCTTCTGCGACGGGTTATCCGGTGCGACTCTGTCGCACCTATTGTCGCACCTAATAAACTTTTAGGTGCGACATTTGAAGCATTGACATTCGTCGCACCGGATAACGTATTTTGTCCTAGTGAGATGGGATCTACAAAACCTTTAGGCTGAGAAACATAGACCTTCTCGTTCAAGTATCCATTGATGAAAGTACTTTTAACATCCATTTGGAAGAGTTTGAAGTGGAGATGACAAGAGATGCCAAGTAAGAGTATGATGTCTTCAAGACGAGCAACAGGTGCAAAGGTTTTATCGAAATCCACACCTTCCACCTGCGTATAACCATGTGCCACATGTCTAGGTTTGTTTCGAGTTATATTGCAATGCTCATCAGATTTATTTTAAAAACCCACTTAATTCCAATAATATTAACATTGTCCGGTTTATGAACTAACTCCCAGACTTCATTTCTTTCAAACTTTACAAGTTCCTCTTGCATTGCACTAATCCAGTATCCATCATCAATTGCCTCATTGACATTTTTGGGTTCAATTTTAGAAACAAAGCAGAGATTTCTAATCATTTCTTGGTAGTTTACTGGATTTTTTGGGCGAGTGCGCATACAATCTCCAATATCACCAATCACCTCATCAACCGGATGATTTTTCTGAACTCTCCTGGAGGGAACTCTTCTTTCTGGTGAAGATTTTGTTTCCCATAGGAAGGCTCTTCGTCAGGCACAATGTCATCCACTTTGTCACCAACATCTGTTCTAACATCTGTGTTACAAGGAAAAACTTCATCCTCATCATCAGCACTTTTGGAATCATCAGAATTGTCATTAACAACCACATTTATAGATTCCATCATAGTCTTAGTGTGTTTATTAAAGACACGATAAGCAGACTGTTTCTGGAATACCCGAGAAAGATACCTTCATCGCTTTTGAGATCAAACTTTCGGCGAGGATCTAGATCAGCAAGGATGTTCACCGAGCCAAAGACATGGAAGTACTTGACGTTTGGCTTTCTCCCCCTCTGTATTTCATAATGAGTGACAGTAGTACCTGGACAGTCTCTCTGTTATGAACATGGCAGGCCGTGTTGAGAGCTTCATCCCAGAAGTGAAGAGGAATGTCTTTGGCAAGCATCATTACTCGAGCCATTTCCTGAAGAGTGGGATTCTTTCTTTCGACAATCCCATTTTGCTGTGGGGTGATGGGGGCAGAAAATTCATGAGTTATTCGTTTTGCAATATAAAAGTTAGTAAAACTCATGTTTTTAAATTTCCTCCCATGGTCACTTCGGATTCTGACCACTTTGCCTATGTTTTCTCTATTTTCTCTTTGCACTTGCTTGCATAAAGCTTCAAACACAGAAAAAGTGTCAGATTTCTCACGAATAAAATCAATCCAAGTATACCTGGAGAAGTCATCGACATACACAAACACGTATCTCTTTCCACCAAGGCTTTCTACTTGCATCGGCCCCATCAAGTCTATGTGTAGAAGTTCTAAAACTCATGAGGTAGTAAGATGTTGCACCATCTTGTGAGACTTCTTAACTTGCTTTCCAACTTGACAATCACCATAGATTTTCCTTCAACAATCTTTAGCTCAGGGAGACCGACTATAGCCTTCTCAGAGATAATCTTGTGCATGCTTCTAAGGTTCATATGGCCGAGTTTTTGATGCCATAGCTTAGCTTCATCTGCCTTGGACATGAGACACTTGGTGACTTGAGAACCTTTGATAGGATACCACATGTAATAGTTGTCCTGAGACATGTTTCCTTTCATAAGCTCATCTTGTTCCTTATTTATCACAACACACTCATCACGAGTAAAATTAACATGTAAGATCAAGTCACAAAATTGGCTAATACTAATAAGATTAATAGTGAGGCCTTCAACCAATAAAGCCTTTGTTAAGCAAGACAAACCAGGATAATTAAACTGACATTTACCAATAATCTTGGCCTTCACTCCATCACCAAATGTAACATGGCAATTAGAGTAAGGTTTTAAGTTAGATAAAAAGACATGAACACCTGTCATGTGACGAGAACAACCACTGTCAAAATACCAATCGTTACCAGTGGTGGCACGCAGGGAGGTGTAAGCAATGTTGGTGCGATAGGATGCATTTTTCACTCTCCATTCCATGCGAGATGGGGGGAACAACTTGGTTGAGCTTGCCTGTGGGAGGATTGATGCCGATGAAGATTCCTCCCATATAGGCGAAAACAAAAAGGTCGAATGTGACCCCTACGTCCATAGTGATGGCAGACCTAACGAAGTATGTTGACAAGAGACCTGGTTGGTCTATGAGGATGTTGCTGATGCGGATTCTGGAACTTGTCACGACTAGATGTCTGAGACACGCGGCATCTGGGTAGCAGACTTTTGAGGGGCAAAAGTAGTCTGAGACGTGGAAGCACCGTGAGTATACCTAAGCCCCTTCATGTTCTTCGCATGCTTTCCAACTATGAGAATTTTATCAAGGCTGGGTGCCAGAGTTCAACATCCTGATAGATCTTGCCATATGGTCAAGTTCCCCATTTAAGCGGCTGACTTCGCGCTTTAGATCAACAATGGTTTCTAAGAGCCTCGTATTATCTTCAATAAGAGCCAGGATGAGAGCACTTTGCTTGTCAAGGACCTGAGACTTTTCAACCCATTTAGTATGTAAGACATTATAAGCATCATTCATAACATCATTAGAAAGTTCATCATCAGTATCAATTTTCTTTGAGGAACCAGCAATATAATCAATAGAATCAAAGTTATGACTCGAAATAAAAGCTCTGAAAGCAACAAAATTGCTTATCTGGTCAGAGTCACTATCTTCTTCTTCCTCATCAGAGAGAGTGACATTGTAACCCTTTTTTGCTTTTTTAAGAAGTTAGGACACTCTTTCTGAATATGATCAAAGCCTTCACACTCATGGCACTTTATATCTTTCCCTTTTCCAGCAGTATTGTGAGAGCGCTCAGCAACTTTGCCACTTCTGTGAAAATTTCCATCCTTCTGGAACCTTTGCTGAAAGTTGTCTTTGACATCTCAAGGGACATTCTTCCAGGTTATCTTCATCTTGAATCTTGGGCTTAATGCCCTCAAGGTTTTTCTGACCAGGTCTTCATCCGTCATAGGTTTACCGAGAGAGTAGGACTCATTGGCGAGATCTTGAATACGCACGTTGAAGTCGGCAACAGATTCATCTTCAAACATGGTGAGCGCTTAAAAATTCGTAATGATGTACTGAAGCTTCTGCTCGCGCACATTAGTGGTTCCCTCATAGGCAACAGCAAGGATTTCCCAAGCTTCTTTGGCACTCGTGCATGTGTTTATAAGCCTGAAAACATTTTTATCAACCCCATTAAAGATATCATTGAGAGCACGAGAATTACCCAAGGCTGCCTCATCTTCTGTGGGACTCCAGTCCTTCTCAGGTTTGGAACCGGTCACTGCCCCTTTATCATCATCAGTTACAGGGGCTTCCCAACCATGGATCACAGCCTTCCAGGTCTTGCTGTCGAGGGATTTCATCAAGGTGCTCATTCGAGCTTTCCAATAACTATAGTTGGTTCCATCTAGAACTGGAGGATGATTCACAGACCCTCCTTCTCTGGAACTATCCATCTTTGGTAAAACAGAATAAAATACCCAGGAAACCACCCAAAGATCTAGGTGCCCGCTCTGATACCAATTGAAATTCTGTTTGGTTAGAGAGACAAGATGACGCACACAATGTATAGACAATGTGTCCGATAACTTGCTTGACACAGATAATAGATAATCAACAAGAAGTGCGATAAAGAAAAGCCACACAATATGGTTATCCAGTTCGGTGCAATGTCACCTACGTCTGGGTACTCACGGCCAGTGGAAAGGAATTCACTATCACGTAATCAATAGTACAAATAAGGACTTATATGATTACAATAGCAAATCAAAGCCCTAGAAACTATTACCACGAGTGATTACCAAGTGTAGGGACTCCCCCTGAATTTGAGACCTCTCTCAATTCCACTCTTCAAGCACACACCAATGCTTGGACGACTTTAGTCTTCAACGGTCGTGAATCTTCAATCACGTAAGCACATAACCCAAATCACTCAAACATTCAATCTTCTCGAATAGTATTTGGTGAATGACACCACTCAAAACAATCCAACTAGTTTCCCAATCCGCCAATCTTGGACGTCTAGGAACCCTAATTGTTTTGTCAAAAGCGTCAAGGCTGCTAAGGGTGGAGCACTTGGCTTTTATAGCAGTCATATAATTCTGGAAGTGAATCTAGGGTTTCCTTACCTATACTCGCAAGAATATCACTCAATAAAGTCATAAGTGAGGCAATCTGGCAAAACCGAAAAATTGTCCAAATAACAGTCTGCGCACAAGAGGAATGATGTCTTAACAGAAGCTGGAACATGATGACCAACATCTTTCCTCACAACTTGCGCTAAAAAAAGTAAAGCCAACTTATGACGTAACAACAATAATGATCGATGTAAGCTCTTAATCACTAGAGAATAATATAATGGAGTTGACTAATGAACATACATGCACTACTAATTGTTTCATGTAAGCAAAAATGTAACACCGCATTGAAAAACAGGAATTAAAACTTTGTGCGCGACATATCAGAATGAGGCTTGAAGTTGCAATTCCTAGCGCTCTGGCTTTCCTTTTGCTCTTTGTTATATATCAGCTTTTAAACGCGGCGGACACACTAATTCCCGGTGAAATTTTAAAAGACTGGCAGTTATTGGAGTCTCCAAACAAGTTCGCGATCAAATACTCTGAATTCACTATAGCAAAAAAAGGCTTCTAGAAGCGACATTTGTCGCTTCTAAAGGCAAAAAAATCGCTTTTAGTTGATCTTTAGAAGAGACTTTGTGACTTGTAAAGGTCCGCATCTAAAGGTCAGTCGCTTTTAAACATTAGAAACGACATTTTTAAAAGCAACTTGTCACCTCCAATGTCGCTTCTAAGTCGAACTTTTTGGCGCCGAAAATGTCTCCCACGAAATGGCGGGAACAGTTTAGAAGCGACGTTAGAAGCGGATTGTCGCTTCTAATGTCTCCTTGCCATTTCGCGGAAAATATTTAGAAGCGACATTAAAAGCGGATTGTCGCTTCTAATGTCATTGTTGATTATCATACGCCCTTCATGCTAAGTTAGCACTTAAAGATCTCTTTTTATTGCATTTCCATAGCACATTGACATCTCAGTTAGCTCATTATTAATACATCTAACCAAATAACTCAAATATAGGGCGTCTATGCTTCACAGCAGCGAGGCGGCTATTTTCCGTTTTAAAGGCGTAAGAAAAGATTAAAGGACTTAACAACGAGAAATTAATTCATTTAGACGAGCAACGATCTTTAAAATTTGGCATAGAAATACATTGTGCTGTTGAAGAAGCTGGAATTTGATAAACCTCTCATCATGAGACTGGAAGTCAACCAATTTTTTCAACTTGCAAATAGATATCACATCGCAGATGTCATGATGGATATGTGATGCTATTTTAACCAACTCCTACTATTCTTGATAAAGAAAATTTCATATATGCGTTATATTATTATTCTTCTTAACTCTGTCTTTTATTTTTCATGACAAGCTATCATATTTTTTAGGCATTAATTTAAGATTGTTTGACTTTCTGTATAGGATAATAGCAACTTTTGTAGCGCTACTTAGAAACGCTGACTAGTCTCTAATTATCAAACAAATTATTTTGACATTTAAATAGGAATTATGCCTATCATGGAAAGAGAACAAAAACATGAAATGCTCTGTTCTCGTTTACAATAGTGGACCGTTCCTACTGCATTTTTCCTCTACTCCTTGACATAATCAACACATCTGCAAACATGATGTCTAGTTTTATAAGCTAAATCAAATTTGAATATATATAATGACAAAACCCGAATTAATGTCAATAAAAAAATGGTTTTCCAGTAGTAAAATACCTATGTCATAAACAAAAAAAAATACATAAACAAAGTGTTGTTCCTGGTGAAATCAGGAATTACAGTTTAAAGTAAAATAAGCTATGATGACTACAAAGCATTAGCACAAGCAACATGCTCTTACCAAGTCCATAATGAATGATGTAAAAACTTAATCACTAGAGTGTAATATAATGGAGTTGACTACTGAAGATATATGCACTATTAATTGTTTCATGTAACACCCAATAGAAAAACAAGATTTACAACTTTGTGTGACATATCAGAATGGGGATTGAATCTGCAATTGCTAGCTCTCTGGCTTTCCTTTTGCTGTTTGTTCATCACCAGCTTTTAAATGCGGCGGACACACTAATTTCAGGTGAAATCCTAAAAGACTGGCAGTTATTGGAGTCTCCAAACAAGTTCTTCCAGTTGGGATTTTTTAATCCCGTCCACTCGAGCAATCGCTATTTGGCAGTCAAATGCATGGACAGTAATGAAAACAAGATGGTTTGGGTAGCGAACCGAGAAAATCCATTGAATGACACCTCAGGATATTTGAATTTCACACGGGACGGGTATTTGGTGACAAGAGATGAAAGAGGAGCCTCTTTCACCATAAACTCGGGAAACCCTGCGACGGGCACCGCTAGCGTCACTCTTCTCAACTCGGGGAATCTTGTCATAAAATCCGGTTCTGGGGTGATGTGGCAGAGCTTTGATCATCCGACCGACACGCTTCTCCCAGGCATGAAGATCGGCCTGGTTAACTCGGAGAGTCAGAGTCAGCCTCAAAAACGATTCCTCACGTCGTGGCTCGGCCCGGGAGCTCCATCTTCCGGAGCCTTCACACTAGGCGTCGACCAAAACGACACGAGGCATTTCGAAGTTTGGAAGAGAGGGATTCCTTACTGGCGCTATGGGGAATGGAACGAGACGGAAGATGGGTA
Organism: Urtica dioica subsp. dioica; assembly: GCF_054948205.1. Classification (NCBI taxonomy): domain Eukaryota; kingdom Viridiplantae; phylum Streptophyta; class Magnoliopsida; order Rosales; family Urticaceae; genus Urtica; species Urtica dioica. The sequence goes on from NC_142760.1 coordinate 35,567,098, forward strand.
CTTCCCTATTGGGGACGAAAACATCAAGATGAGGTACATATCCGATGGACGCGAGAGCTATATTTCATACAGTGTGACCAAGTACAATGTTTCGTGGATCAGGGTTGATTATACTGGAAAAATCCACATCTTACTTGGAGACGGAAACTTTACGATCCTCAATTTAGCGGTGGCTTGTGATGAAGAGGAATTCAAGGACGAAATGTGCATAGAGAAGAAGCCGTCTAATTGTAGCAAAGGCGATAAGTTCGTTTTTGTGCTTGGAGCGATGGATAGCTGGGAAGGTTCGGTCAACAAAAGTCTTGGTCTCAGCGACTGTGAAATGAAATGCCAAAGCAACTGCTCTTGTACAGCTTATGCTTCATTCTGGCTCGATGGATTGGGCTGCAAGTTTTCTAGTGGATCTTTGCATACTGATGTTCCCGCGGAGATTAAGGAGTCATTCTTTATCCGTAATGCTACGGCAAAGAACGAGACCCAGACTGCGACAAAAAACGGCACAGCTACGCCAATCCCTCCGACACACGAGAAAGGTAATTTCCACAGTTCTCGAATGTTCTTCTACTAATAAATTGTATAACATCTTTATGCACTTACTGAGTTCTTGCGCAATGTGACAGTTTCTGCTATGTATGACTCTTAAGTAAAAAATTGTGCCCGTCGGTTGCACAAAATTTTGAGTGAAATGTCTTTGCTCGACATAAACCATGTTATGCAAAGTCTTGCCCAAGATAAAATATTGTGATCACGTAGTAGACTTAAAAATTAGCAACATCTTATTAGACACCAGCATGAATCCAAAAATATCAGATTTTGGGACAGCAAAAATCTTCCACGAAAACGAGTCTCGTGCAAACACGAGCCGAATCGTTGGAACTTAGTAAGTCTCTCATCTATATCTATTTCTAGCATGATGTATTTTTTTAACTATCACCAGCCTTCAAATTAGAAAAAACTAATTATTGCCAATTGAACAGTGGTTATATGTCTCCGGAGTATGCCATGGACGGCCTCTATTCTGTAAAATCCGATGTGTTCAGCTTCGGAGTCATGGTGCTCGAGATCATATGTGGCAAGAAAAACACGGGTTTTTATCAGACGAATCAATCTCCAAACCTCATCAGACACGTAAGCAACATCCTAAATTTTATTTTCATACTCTCCGCGCTCTATTTGGATTCTTGACACATGATATGATTTACAGGCATGGAATCAATGGAAAGAAGAGAATGTTTTGGATCTAATGGATCCAATATTAGCAGAAACGTGCCCAATAGATGAGCTCAGGAGATTTGTCCGAATCGGCTATTATGCGCCCAAGAAAACGCAGCTGACAGACCAACAATGTCCGAAGTTGTGTCGATGCTTGGAGGTGATGCAGGAAAGTATCCGGAGCCTAAAGAATACTCTTTCACTTCCCTCTCAACACACAACTCAAGCGATCTACCAAACGATACAAGCTCTTCCTCTGTAAACGGGGTCACAATTTCAAGCACATACGCGCGATAGTGCACGAATTGTTTATATAATGCATGTTTTCAATTTGATGTCCATGTAGATACATTTAGTTTGGCTTATTGTTTGAGATGTCATGAAACATGGTGTAACACCTTTGTTGGCTTGGATAGATATCTCGAGATTTGATTTCCATTCTTCATTGAAGAGTAGTTTTCCGTTTAATCTACACCGAAAAATTTCGACCATTGTCTTCTCATTGGCTTTGTCATCTAGCTCGTCGACCACTGTAAAAGACGCGGTCCTGCCCTTGATGGTCTTTTTATGTATTGAGAATAGTAACTCCTGCTATTTTTTTATAAAGAAAAGGTCATACGTCTGTAGCATTATTATTCTTCTTATTATTCAATAGAATCTTTTGCATATTAAGTTGGGTTATTAAGTTATATAGCCACAAGGATATAGTGGATTGAGATATAGCCCACGTTTGGTTAATTTCTTGTAAATAGTCAAGTAAACTTATTAACAAATTAATAAAAGCCTTATTTAACACAATCAAACATATATTTTAGGTAGTTAATAGGCTGCCACGTATGCAAGTTGGCTATTTACAAATTATTTACCAAAGGTTGGCTAATTTACAATTCTTATAGTTTAGGTGCTTTACGTAGCCAATTTTTTGTATTAAGTTTCTATAAATTTCCATAGCAAGTTCTCATTTTTTTAGAGGCATTATTTTAAAAATGGTCTGACTTTCTGTATTAGGAAGTAGCAACTTGTTCTTAGCAGGGTTGACAATCCAGTAATTTCCCCGTTAATCTGACCATCTGTTGTTATATATTTTTCGAGTGATACTTTATTTATATTTATAACACATCAAATATTATTATTTATTATTATTATTATTACCATTATTATGAAATAGCAAGACTCTGTAGAAAAACAAACTATAAATGCTTTGTTCATCGTAGACATATAATATTCGCTTTATGATCTCAAAACCCCAACCTTTTTTATTAATATATTTTATTGCATGTCACGATCACTATTTCATATCTGTTCTCCAACAAGATATTCTAGATCTATTGATCAGCGCTAAGCACGATTATACTATAAGGTAAATCAATATTGAATGTAAAAATAGTTTAATACAATTAATATGGTTTTCGAGTAGTAAAAACTAGTTTGGGGAAAATGTTTTTCCAGATGAAAATAAAAAATTAGAATATAAAATAACAAATAAAAAAAATTAAGAAAACATATCAATCAACGCCATGAATGTCACGTATTAACGTATAAAAATAAGCGACGACCAAGACAAGCTACATACTTTTACCAAGTCATCTGTTGAGATCGATGTCAACGCTTATGATTAACGTTTAATACAATGGAGGGTTTTTTTTAAAAAGGAATATAATGGAGTTAAATAATTAAGATATTTGCATTAGTTTTTTGCTATGACTCTGAATTGAAAAGCACTATTTGCAACTCTGTGTGACATATCAGAATGAGGATTGAAGCTGCAATTGCTAGCTCTCTGGGTTTCCTTTTGCTGTTTGTTCATCACCAGCTTTTAAACGCGGCGGACACACTAATTCCAGGTGAAATCCTAAAAGACTGGCAGTTATTGGAGTCTCCAAACAAGTTCTTCCAGTTGGGATTTTTCAATCCCGTCCACTCGAGCAATCGCTATTTGGCAGTCAAATGCATGGACAGTAATGAAAACAAGATGGTTTGGGTAGCGAACCGAGAAAATCCATTGAATGACACCTCAGGATATTTGAATTTCACACGGGACGGGTATTTGGTGATAAGAGATGAAAGAGGAGCCTCTTTCACCATAAACTCGGGAAACCCTGCGACGGGCACCGCTAGCGTCACTCTTCTCGACTCGGGGAATCTTGTCATAAAATCCGGTTCTGGGGTGATGTGGCAGAGCTTTGATCATCCGACCGACACGCTTCTCCCAGGCATGAAGATCGGCTTGGTTAACTCGGAGAGTCAGAGCCAACCTCAAAAACGATTCCTCACGTCGTGGCTTGGCCCGGGAGCTCCATCTTCCGGAGCCTTCACACTAGGCGTCGACCAAAACGACACGAGGCATTTCGAAGTTTGGAAGAGAGGGATTCCTTACTGGCGCTACGGGGATTGGAACGAGACGGAAGATGGGTACTTCCCTATTGGGGACGAAAACATCAAGATGAGGTACATATCGGACGGACGCGAGAGCTATTTTTCATACAGTGTGACCAAGTACAATGTTTCGTGGATCAAGGTCGATTATACTGGAAAAATCCAGATCTTACTTGGAGACGGAAACTTTACGATTTTCAATTCAGGTAAAGTGGCTTGTGACGAAGAGGAATTCAAGGACGAAATGTGCATAGAGAAGAAGCCGTCTAATTGTAGCAAAGGCGATAAGTTCGTTTTTGTGCTTGGAGCGATGGATAGGTGGGAAGGTTCGGTCAACAAAAGTCTTGGTCTCAGCGACTGTGAAATGACATGCCGAAGCAACTGCTCTTGTACAGCTTATGCATCATTCTGGCTCGATGGATTGGGCTGCAAGTTTTCTAGTGGATCTTTGCATACTGATGTTCCCGCGGAGATTAAGGAGTCATTCTTTATCCGTAATGCTACGGCAAAGAACGAGACCCAGACTGCGACAAAAAACGGCACAGCTACGCCAATCCCTCCGACACACGAGAAAGGTAATTTCCACAGTTCCCATGTGTTCTTCTACTAATAAATTGTATAACATCTTTATGCACTTACTGAGTTCTTGCGCAATGTGACACAGTTTGTGCTATGTATGACTCTTAAGTAAAAAAATTATGCCCGTCGGTTGCACAAACTTTGAGTGAAATGTCTTTGCTCGACATAAACCATGTTATGCAAAGTCTTGCCCAAGATAAAATATTGTGATCACGTAGTAGAGTAAAATATTACTTTTTAACTCAATTTTATCAATTCAGTGCTCCTTTGGATTCAGAGCTCTATGCCCTGCCTAGCCATAAAGTGTTCAATTATAAACATTTTGCATTTCATATCATCTAGAATTAATACCTTTAAATCTCGAAAGAGGAATACTCTATGAAAATCAGAACGGAAATTTTCAATAAACACCATAGAGATAAAGTTACATTACAACACGGTATGGAGCCCATATAGTGCCTAAGATGCAAAAACTTATTGTTATCAAGTTCGTCCCTAACTTTCCTGAGTTACACTAGTGACAATTATGCAACTATGTTTATTTCATCTAGGAACTGCAACAAAAAATCCTTTATGGCTTAAAATCTTCGGTCCGTTGGCTGCCTTGGCTCTTCTTGTTATGGTCACCTTGGTGTGGTGCTTCATGCGAAAAAGAAACTTATCAGAAGGTATGTGTTTATTTATATATTTTTTTCTCCATATATAATCACAAAATTTATTTGGGAAAACAAAGTTCGTTGTGCATATAAAAAAACAAATATGAATTACAGAGGACATAGGGAGCAGAAGAACTCAAGTGGGTTGGGAGACAGAGCAATTCATGAATGAGTTAGGAAGTAGCATCGCAGCCATTGATGACAGAACAACACATAGGTCGATGATTAATTCCTCGAAAGATCACGAATTACCGTTGTTCAGCTTTTCAACCATAGAAGCCGCCACAGAACACTTCTCTGAGGCTAATAAACTCGGCCAGGGTGGCTTTGGGCCTGTTTTCAAGGTAGGCCTATTCCTACTACAGCAACAATGAAGGTTTTTTTTTTTTTTTTTTATTAGGAGTCTATTGTACTATTCTATTTGATATCATGGGGTTCCGAGTTGCCAATAGGCAATGACACAAGTAACTTATAACCTTATATGCATTGTTAAGTCTGTATATATTTTTTACGGGGAATTTTTAACAAGCTATCTCAAGATAGACCCTTGTTCGGCCTATTAGGATTTATGGACTCTTGTACCACGTTTACTATCCTGAGGTTACATCTCAAAACTATTTTAGCAATGAGCGAACACTTGATAACCTTATCAATTTTGTTTTATCTTTCTACTGCATGATTTTTAATATTAAGAATATTCTTACAGGGAACATTGGATGACGGAAAAGAAATCGCAGTAAAAAGACTATCCGAAAGATCTGGACAAGGAGCAGAGGAGTTCAAAAATGAAGTTATGTTGATCTCGAAAGTGCAACACAGAAATCTGGTTAGGCTGTACGGTTGTTGCATCAAAGGAGAAGAGAGGTTATTGATATATGAGTATCTTCAAAACAAAAGCTTGGACACTTTCCTTTTTGGTTTGATCCTTGTTCCTTGCTTTTAAATTTTGTTCTTCACTTATTAGTTATACAAAGTTGCTTGTAAAATGAGAAAGAAAATGTTGCAGATGAAACAAAACGAGTGTTGCTTGACTGGAAATTACGGATGAATATCATCGAAGGAATCGCACAAGGTCTCCTATACCTTCACAAGTACTCTAGACTAAAGATTATCCATAGAGACTTAAAAATTAGCAACATCCTATTAGACAGCAGCATGAATCCAAAAATATCAGATTTTGGGACAGCAAAAATCTTCCACGAAAACGAGTCTCGTGCAAACACGAGCCGAATCGTTGGAACTTAGTAAGTCTCTCATCTATATCTATTTCTAGCATGATGTATTTTTTTTTAACTATCACCAGCCTTCAAATTAGAAAAAACTAATTACTGCCAATTGAACAGTGGTTATATGTCTCCGGAGTATGCCATGGATGGCTTCTATTCTGTAAAATCCGATGTGTACAGCTTCGGAGTCATGGTGCTCGAGATCATATGTGGCAAGAAAAACACGGGTTTTTATCAGACGAATCAATCTCCAAACCTCATCAGACACGTAAGCAACATCCTAAATTTTTGTTTTCGTACTCTCCGCGCTCTATTGGGATTCTTGACACATGATATGATTTACAGGCATGGAATCAATGGAAAGAAGAGAATGTTTTGGATCTAACGGATCCAATATTAGCAGAAACGTGCCCAATAGATGAGCTCAGGAGATTTGTCCGAATCGGGCTGTTATGCGTCCAAGAAAACGCAGCTGACAGACCAACAATGTCCGAAGTTGTGTCGATGCTTGGAGGTGATGCAGGAAATTATCCGGAGCCTAAAGAATCATCTTTCACTTCCCTCACAACACACAATTCAAGCGATCTACCAAACGATACAAGCTCTTCCTCTGTAAACGGGGTCACAATTTCAAGCACATACGCGCGATAGTGCACGAATTGTTTATATAATGCATGTTTTCAATTTGATGTCCATGTAGATACATTTAGTTTGGCTTATTGTTTGAGATGTCATGAAACATGGTGTAACACCTTTGTTGGCTTGGATAGATATCTCGAGATTTGATTTCCATTCTTCATTGAAGAGTAGTTTTCCGTTTAATCTGCACCGAAAAATTTCGACCATTGTCTTCTCATTGGCTTTGTCATCTAGCTCGTCGACCACTGTAAAAGACGCGGTCCTGCCCTTGATGGTCTTTTTATGTAGTGAGAATAGTAACTCCTGCTATTTTTTATAAAGAAAAGGTCATACGTCTGTAGCATTATTATTCTTCTTATTATTCAATAGAATCTTTTGCATATTAAGTTTCTATAAATTTCCATAGCAAGTTCTCATTTTTTAGAGGCATTATTTTAAAAATTGTCTGACTTTCTGTATTAGGAAGTAGCAACTTGTTCTTAGCAGGGTTGACAATCCAGTAATTTCCCCGTTAATCTGACCATCTGTTATTATATATTTTTCGAGTGATACTTTATTTATTGGGAAAATAACACATTTATACCCTGTGTTTTAGTGAAATGTCGAGTTTAACCCTCGGTTTTCAAAAATGCCGAGTTCATACCCTCTGTTTAACTAAAATGACGAAATTATACCCTGAAATGAATAACAGCGTCACAAATCTCCCTTTCATTGATATTATCTCTTATATAAGAAAAACCAAATCAAATCTAAATCAGTGCCCTAACTTACAAATTCTCAATTTCGAAATAAAAATAGCCTTAAATTGAAATTAAATAATAAAACTCATACCTCCTAAGAAATGACTTCATTCCGTGTTCGAATTGAAACTCTAAATCCTGGATTCTCTGTTCGAATGTGCGATTTTGATGACTATCAACTATCGATGTTTACCCATTTGCCTCTTTCTGTGTTCTTCACGATTAAGAGACTGTTGTTTATTTTTTAGTTTTTAAATAAATTACATATATGGCGCGAATGAATAAAGATAATTGGTGTTTATATATAAATATTATAGCCAACGTCAATGAAAAGTCAATAAAAAGAATATTCGTGACACTGTTGTCTATTTCAGGGTATAATTTCGTCATTTTAATTAAACAGAGGGTATAATTTCGTTATTTTAGTTAAACAGAGGGTATGAACTCGACATTTTTGAAAACCGAAGGTTAAACTCGACATTTCACTAAAACACAGGGTATAAATGTGTTATTTTCCCTTATTTATTTTTATAACACATCAAATATTATTATTTATTATTATTATTATTACCATTATTATGAAATAGCAAGACTCTGTAGAAAAACAAACTATAAATTCTTTGTTCATCGTAGACATATAATATTCGCTTTATGATCTCAAAACCCCAACCTTTTTTATTAATATATTTTATTGCATGTGACGATTCCTATTTCATATCTCTTCTCCAACAAGATATTCTAGATCTATTGATCAGCGCTAAGCACGATTATACTATAAGGTAAATCAATATTGAATGTAAAAATAGTTTAATACAATTAATATGGTTTTCGAGTAGTAAAAAATAGTTTGGGGAAAATGTTTTTCCAGATGAAAATAAAAAATTAGAATATAAAATAACAAATAAAAAAAATTAAGAAAACATATCAATCAACGCCATGAATGTCACGTATTAACGTATAAAAATAAGCGACGACCAAGACAAGCTACATACTTTTACCAAGTCATCTATTGAGATCGATGTCAACACTTATGATTAAAGTTTAATACAATGGAGGTTTTTTTTTTTTTAAACAATATAATGGAGTTAAATAATTAAGATATTTACATTAGTTTTTTGCTATGACTCTGAATTGAAAAGCAGGAGTTGCAACTCTGTGTGACATATCAGAATGAGGCTTGAATCTGCAATTGCTAGCTCTCTGGCTTTGCTTTTGCTGTTTGTTCATCATCGGCTTTTAAACGCGGCGGACACAATGATTCCCGGTGAAATCCTAAAAGACTGGCAAGTTTTGGAGTTTCCAAACAAGATCTTCCAGTTGGGTTTTTTCTATCCCGTCCAGTCGAGCAACCGGTATTTAGCGATCCGATGCATGGACAGTTTCGATAACAAGATGGTTTGGATTGCGAACCGAGAAAATCCACTGAACGACACATCGGGATATCTGAATTTCACCCGGGACGGGTTTTTGGTGATCTACAACGAAAGAGGAGCTTCATTCACCATCAACTCGGGAAATCCCGTGACGGGAAGTACAAGCGCAGCGCTTCTCAACTCGGGAAATCTCGTCGTAAGATCCGGACTTGGTGTGATGTGGCAGAGTTTCGACCGTCCGACGGACACGATTCTCCCTGGCATGAAGATCGGCTTGTTCGACTTGAAGAGTCAGAGTCAGCCTCGGAAAAGATTCCTCACGTCATGGCTCGGCCCGGGATCTCCATCATTCGGAGCGTTCACACTCGGGGTTGACCAAAACGACACGAGGCAGCTCGAAATCTGGAGGAGAGGGATTTCTCATTGGCGAAACGGGGATTGGAACGAGACGGAAGACGGGTATTTCCCATTCTTGGAAGAGAACATCAAGATAAAGTACGAATCGAACGAGAACGAGAGCTATTTTTCGTACAGTGTGACTAATTATACTGTTTCGTGGATCGAGATCGATTCTTCCGGAAAAATCCGGTACTTACTCGGAGACAAAAACTCTTCGTTTATCGGCATAGTGGTGGCGTGTGATACGGTGAAGGAATACAGGAACGTTGGCTGCGTAGAGAAGAAGTCGTCAAAGTGTAGCAAAGGCGACGAGTTTGTGTTCGTGCTCGGAGCGATAAACAGCTGGGAAGGCTCGGCTAACAAAAGTCTCGGCCTCAGCGACTGCGAAGAGTTGTGCCGAGGAAACTGCTCTTGTATAGCTTATGCTTCGTTCTCGCTCGATGGATTGGGCTGCAAATTTTCTAGCGAACCGATGATTGATGATAGTCCTGCGGAGATGAAGGAGTCGTTCTACATCCGTAACGTCACGGCACAGAACGGAACCCAAACCGCAACCAAAGATAACACAGCTACAACAAGCTCTCCAAAAGGCCAGAAAGGTAATTTCATAGTTTTTCGTTTCCGTGCTTCTCTGTTATTAGTTCTTTCATCATTGAAATTCAGAAGCGAATTCTAGCGCGATGGCCAATAAGTTTTGCAGCTCCATAGTACCAAAAAAAAATTACTTCTTTTCCAATTTAGTACCTCTAGTGCAATGGCAGTCTTAAGAGTGCTTTAATTAATAATCTAGACAAAGAAAAACTGCAAAAAAAATAAAAAATAAAAAAATAAAATGACATAGTTTTAGTTTAGATGACAGATCTACTTGCCTAAGGTCTAACCTAGTTGTATGTAATTTATTACTATTCCATCGAAATATCTTCGAAGACTTCTTTCCCAATCCCTCCAGACAATGTTCTCACAACAAACACGAGTATACACTCTCTAGTAATCAGCCGAAGCTCACCTCCCATTGAACAACACAGAGGCAATTCCCTTAAGGCTCACAATCAGGTGTGTCAATATATAACAAAGATGCTTGAGCTGAATAAAGGCAATATCTCTGTCTTGATTACACCAAGACAAATCGGGGTAATATATCACAATATGGTGTGTCAATGTATCCTCTGACTATATAATTTCTTTGTCTCAAGCTCTTAAAACACCGATCGAATCGTGCCAGCAATTAGTCTTCAGTTTTGAACATATAGGAGTGACCATAATCTGGAATACCCAAAATTTTGGAAGAGGAAACAGTTGCTGAATATAGACAGCTGAACACCCATTCAACATTGAGAAGGAATACCTTAAAAAACATAATCAAACCTGCAATAACCCCAATAAAATATTGTGCCAATTTGCTACCCAATACAAAATCATCAACATGTGATACTTGAGCAAGAAGAAACTAGTTTCATTGCAACGCAATATGGAGCTCAAATGATGCCTAATATGAATAAAAAAAAATTTGTTACTCAAGCAACATTTAATCCATCATTTTGTTTTCATCTAGGAACTCCAACAAATAAGCTTTTATGGGTAAAAATCGTCGGTCCGTTGGCAGCCTTGTGTTTTCTTGCTCTGGTCACCTCGGTGTGGTACTTGATGCGAAAAAGACGCTTATTGAAAGGTTTGTGTGCATTAATTTATTTCTTTCTCCATAAACCTCATCAATAAGTTAGTGGAATGATAAAATATTAAAGATGGTGTGTTTAAAAAATATATGAAACAGGGGAAATAGGGAGCAGAAGAACTCAAGTAGGTTGGGAGACAGAGCAATTCATGAATGAGTTAGGAAGTAGCATCGCAGCCATTGATGAAAGGACAGCACATAATTCAATGATAAATGGCTCGAAAGATCACGAATTACCGTTGTTCAGCTTTTCAACTATAGAAACCGCCACAGAACACTTCTCTGACGCTAATAAACTTGGACAAGGCGGTTTCGGGCCTGTGTTCAAGGTTGGCCTATTTATTACACACCAACATTTGAATCATTTTGATACATTTACTTGATATTTAATATATTTTTAAACATGTTCTCTCAAGATAATGGATCCTATTACTTTATTAACGGTATTCGGTTGAGCTTTGCAGGCTCAGATACCATCTCAAAACTATATAACCAATTAGCGGAGTCATACTTGATGAGCTTATATACTTGATTAAATATATTTAATTCTTTCTGATGTGTAAGATTATTCTGATAGGGAACATTGGATGATGGAAAAGAAATCGCAGTAAAAAGACTCTCCGAGAGATCTGGACAAGGAGCACATGAATTCAAAACTGAAGTTATGTTAATCTCGAAAGTGCAACACAGAAATCTTGTGAGGCTGTACGGTTGTTGTATTAAAGGAGAAGAGAAGTTGTTGATATATGAGTATCTTCATAACAAAAGCTTAGACACTTGTCTTTTTGGTTTGTTCTTTTTTTAATATAACTCTGTTCTTCATTTATTAGCTGTACAAAGCTGCTTGAAAATGAGAAATTTTACACTGCAGATGAGACCAAACGATTGTCGCTTGACTGGAAATTGCGGATGAATATTATCGAAGGAATCGCTCAAGGACTTCTATACCTTCACAAGTACTCCAGATTAAAGATTATCCATAGAGACTTAAAAACCAGTAACATCTTGTTAGACAACAACATGAACCCCAAGATTTCTGATTTTGGGACGGCAAAAATCTTCCATGAAAACGAGTCTCGTGCAAACACGGGCCGAATAATTGGAACATAGTAAGTATCAACTACTTCTCTTTCTACCATGATTTTTGTTTTTAAACTAATTCGAGTCAGACCAATGCTGAAAAAAACAGCGGGTATATGTCTCCGGAGTATGCCATGGACGGCCTCTATTCTGTGAAATCCGACGTTTTCAGCTTCGGTGTCATGGTGCTCGAGATCATATGCGGTAAGAAAAACACGGCTTTTTATCAGACAGATCAGTCGCCAAACCTAGTAAGACATGTAAGCAATATCCTAATAAACTTTTAATATTTTTATCCTCTGTTTGCTCTCTTGGGATTATTTTTTACATATAATTTTATTTGCAGGCATGGAATCTATGGAAAGAAGAAAATGTTTTGGAGCTCATGGATCCGATATTGGAAAAAACATGCCCAATAGATGAGCTTAAAAGAGTCGTCCGAATCGGCTTGCTTTGCGTCCAAGAAAACGCGGCTGACAGGCCAACAATGTCTGACGTGGTTTCGATGATTGGAAGCGACATAAGCAACGTTCGTGAACCGAAACAATCATCTTTCTCTCCTCTCTCGACACACAATTCTAGTGATCAACAAAATGATACGGGCTCGTCCTCCATAAATGGTGTCACAATTACAAGCGCGTACGCGCGATAGTGCACGAGTTTGTTTTCGGAAAGGCCTGTTTTCTGGTTTCAGTGTTCACTTCAAAATATTTTTTGATGTTTCTTCATATAGCTTTGTGTATTATACAAAATAAAAGCAACATCACAAACTAGATTTGGCCATTTGAGATTAATTAGCCATTATTTGTATCAGAATACTGACATGCTCTTCTTTCTTCAATTAATCCTCTTGTTAAGCCACTTATTCAAATGTTGGTTGTCGACGATTGGCCAATGGTTCAATTTTATGACGAAAAAACCAATATAAATTTTAGAGTTGTCCCAACGAGAAAATAAATGTTTTGTTTAAACACGGAAGAAGAAAATTGTTGCCAATCACAATTTTATATAGGGAACTTGAGTATACTAGTCAATCAAAAATATAAATTTGTCAAAATAGCTAATATTTAGTAGTTTATATTGTGAAATAGCCAATAAAGCACATTAACCAACTTGATCAGACAAAAATACCCTTCATTAAAATGAAATATACCAAATTTTATGAGATCTTTACTACCGATCTTCACCGCCGAGTCAACTTGCCATTCGTCCCGAGCCACTGATTCTCCGACCGGAGACACAGAGCCTCCCTCACTTTCACTGCCACCACCTCGGCCTGCTCTACTCGAAGCAGTGACTCCATAAAACACGCATGCTCGCCGTTTTAAATTTGAGCCATCGATTTTTCGATCGGAAACGCAGAGCCTCTCTCGCCTTTGCCGCCTCCAATTTAACACTAAATTAATAAGAATTATCATTGAATTAACAATAATTAACATTGAAATAACAAGAATTAACAAAAATTAACTATCGGTGGGGGTGAACCCTCGTCGACCGAAGAAGAATATGGAGTGTCCATCCTCTCTCTCCAACATGGACCGGAGGAGTAAAGGCACGCCGATAGAACTAGGTCGGACACCTCCTCCGTCGCGCGGCTCCGAGAAGCACGAGCCATTACCTTGAGCAGCATCCGGAAGGGAAGGCATCGACGGATCCGGGGGAAGCAAGCCACCGTCGCACGCGAAATCAGAGGAAGGAGGCGCCAGAATCAATGGAGGCGTGCTCTCCTCGTCCCGCGAACTGGAAGGATGGCCGGTCCTCAGATACAAAAGATAATTGAAAATTAGTCACTGAAATTAAACAAAAGATACAAAAATACCCCACCACTAATTTAACTAATATTTTACTTAATTTTCTTATTTTTTCTCATTTTTATTCTCCATATTTTTTGTTTTTAATTTTTAATAACAGCCTTTTTGTTAATTTAAAACGATTACTAATAGTTTATAACTTGTTTGTAATAAATAGTCTTTTAAGCTTCAGTGATTTATAGTAGTTTATAACACTTATTTTTATTGAACACATTAAGAAATGAAAATATATATACCAATAAATAATTCAAAATTAACATACATATACATATGTGTTTATAATAGTTTATAATGGTTAAATATTAACACAACACAAAAAGTATAATTAACAACTAGTAGAATTGATGAATCAAATATATAAACGAGTCATAGACACTATGCAATGTATGACATTATTACATGACTAAATAATGGAAACGTAAATCCTTCTTTTTAATGAATTCTCTCTTTCTTGGAGGACACAAAAATAAAACTACATCTCAAATGTTAAGATTAAAATGACTTAGTTAGTTACAAGTTTAAAAAATATATATATATAAAAGAATGATATATTGGCTAATATGTAATTCAACATAATAAAAAAAGAGAAATTTAGTGTTTAGTCTAGTTTTAGTATTTTCAATATTCAATTTTTTTAAGTTGACATATTTGACCCTTATCCTCTTTAGATCAATTAAAATATCACAAATTGTAGACATATGAGTTAAATGAAGAAATAAAAACGACAGAAAAACGAAATGGGAGAGCATTAGATTAAACGACCATCTCTTTCTCTACCAGCCGACGACCAAAACATACTATTCAAACTTTCGCTCAAAACAAAATAAAGGAAATTCAAATAATTAAAAACAAAGCCGCTTTTAGTATACAATCAGCGAAAGTGAATCGTCCACGTCAGACATTAATCGCGTACATGCACCAACGCGCTCTCTTAATTCATCATATTCCATTATCAAATATACTTTTAAATTAAAATACATATTTTATTACATGATAAATATATATTTGTGTGTGTGTATATAATGGCCTCGAATTCGCCAAGCGACAGCTTTCTCTCTCCTAAGCTTGAAATAGCACTTCAAAGGCTGTTTCTTCTTCTTCTTCTCTCTCTCTCTCTCTCTCGAGGAGCGATCAAATTCGCTTCATTTCAAGGGCTTTTTCGGGTGTGGACTTCGCAGAGCCAAGTCAAATCTCGGGGACTCGGAGTCGAGAATCGAGCTAGTTTTGTCGAATTGATTAACGGACTCGCTCTATCTCTCTCGCGCTCGCTAGCTGGTAAATTCTTTCATCTTCGTCCAATATTTTAGTTGGTCCGACTTTTGGCGGATCGTATTCGATTTCGATGGAAAAAAATATGGGCTTTGGTTTTCATTTCTTTTATTGGAGACGATCTGTGGAAGATTTGGAGATGTGTAGGGGGTTATTTTTAGCTCAGTCTGATTTAGGGCTCTCAATTTTTTTGGGGCTATGTTTATGTGGAAGGTTAAGACTTCGTTGTGACTTTGTAGTTGGGAAAGATGAAGAGAAAAAAAGGTGAGAGTTTTATTCCTTTCGTTTGGTCGATTGTTTGAGCTTTTCAAAAGGGGGTTTTGAAGTTTTGATAGAAGGACTGTCACCACTTTTTTTTAGTTCGAACTCGGTGTATGAGTATGACTAGTTATTGCTTGTTGGACTCTTCGTTTTGCTGGTATGAGATTACAACACTAAATTGGGGTTTCAAGATTGAGGGAAAAAGAAAGCTTTTTTATTCACTTTTTTGTTTCTCTGGTCAAGATTAGTAGTTTGCATTGCAGATTATTGTCAAATCTAGAATCAACGAATTTAAAGTCAAGTGCTTTCTAGACAATCCTCATTTCTTAACCTGTTTGCGTACCCCTAGTAACCAGAAACCCAGAAAATGTATTTGACGGGTTAGTTTTCGGTGAATTCAAATGTTTCAAATCAGCAGTCCATAGACTGTGTAGTTAAAGATTCTGTTCTCTGCGTAATTTATGAGCTTTACACTAATTCAAACTCAAACATGGATAGCATTTTGTTTCAGCCAGTGCTTGAGGCAGGACAGCACCCGAATATTCATTAAAAGGTTTATATAAAGCCATGTGGTTTCTAGACAATCCTCTTATCTTAACCCGTTTCTGTATATTTAGTAGCCAGAAATCCAAGAAAATGTATTTGACGGGTTAGATCACAGTGAATTCGAATCTTTCACACAATGATTGATATGAAAAAAAAAGGTTTATTTTAAGCCGTGTGCTGTCTAGACAATCCTCTTATCTTAACCCGTTTCTGTATATTTAGTAACCAGAAATCCAAGAAAATGTATTTGACGAGTTAGATCACAGTGAATTCGAATGTTGCACACAATGATTGAAATGAAAAAAAAAGTTTATATAAAGCCGTGTGCTGTCTAGACAATCCACTTATCTTAACCCGTTTCTGTATACATAGTAACCAGAAAGCCCAGAAAATGTATTTGAGGAGTTAGATCACGGCGAATTCGAATGTTTCACACAAAGATTGATTAAAAAAAAGCAATTCTTAGACAGTGTAGCTATAGATTCTGTTCTGTGTAATTTATGAGCTTTACAGTACTTTAGATTTTAAACATTGATAGCACTTTTGTTTCAGTCAGTGCTTGAGGCGGGACCGCACCCGAAATATTCATAAAAAAAAAAAAATGCCGAAGGAGAGAAGAGACCGCTCGGTGTCCCGCGACCGTTGCCGAGCTTCCCCGTACCCGTGCAGCTCCAATCTGAAAAAATGGTCGGCCGAGTTGGAAGAAAACGCCAAGGAATGGGAAGACGCCAGGTGTCCCGTCTGCATGGAACACCCTCACAACGCCGTCCTCCTCATCTGCTCCTCCCACGACAACGGCTGCCGCCCTTACATGTGCGACACGAGCTACCGACACTCCAACTGCCTCGACCAGTTCCGCAAATCCTTCTCCCCCGAACCCGAACCAGAACCAGAACCCGAACCCGAAGCGGAGCCAGAACGAGAACGAGAACAAGAACCAGAGATTTCCTCTGCTCCGACGGAGAATCCGGTGGAGAATCCGGCGAGGATAATGTGCCCGTTGTGTCGGGGGGAGATAAAGGAGTGGACGGTGGTGGAGGCGGCGAGGCGGTTCATGAACGCGAAGCCGAGGAGCTGCTCGTGCGAGAAGTGCAGCTTCAGCGGGGCCTACGCGGAGCTGAGGAGGCACGCGAGGGACGAGCACCCGGGGGCGCGGCCGTCGGAGGCGGACCCCGCGAGGGAGCGGAGCTGGCGGCGGCTCGAGCGACAGAGGGACCTCGGGGACCTGCTCAGCACGCTCCAGTCGTCCATGGCCGCCGGGGGAGAAGAAAACTCTTCCTCCGTCGCCGCCGCCGGAGACGGTGACGACGAGGCGGCGGCCGGGGATATTCCGATCGACGACGGGCGGTGGCTGACGGTGTTTTTCTTGATCCGGGTTTTCCGGTCGCCGGGGTCGGCTTCGCGGAGCGCTAGCTGGTCGGGGCCGTCGAGGGCAAGAGCTCAGCTCAGCATCAGAAGGTCGAGCCGGCTCTGGGGAGAGAGCTACGAGGAGGAAGAAGAAGAAGAAGAAGAAGAAGATGAAGCGACTGAGACTGGGTCGTCGTCCAGAGGAAGAGAAGATGATAACAACGAGACTTCCTCCGACGAAGGACCGGGGGACGGGCGGCGGAGGAGCGAGCGGATCAGGCGGAGAACCTCTGCTTCGGCGCCGGACGAAAATCAGCCGTGACACGTGTCGTTCCCGACTGTTTTTTCTGCCGAGTTGGTCTCGTGTTCCGTTGTAGATTCGTTCCCGTATGTTTTTTTTTTTATTAGCTTCCTTGTTTGTTCTTGATGGTGTATTTGATCTGATTAGCAATAATGAAACAGGTGAAACTATATGTGCTCCGTTCTTTTTGTGTTTTGGTTTCGGTTGCAGCCCGGAGAGAGAGAAAGTAGAGAGGAGAGGAGATTGGATCGAAAAGCGCTTTCGGTTCGTGTCTTCGAATGTTTTCCTGGCTGATTGTGGAGCGACTCTAATATGTATTGTACCGAGAAAAAGAAAAATTGGGAATAGAAATTATAATCGATTGGCAAACTTATGATGATTGATTCATGAATTTACCTGATTATATCAAATCCAATCATTTTTTTTTATTGCCCAACATTGTTCTGTTCATTCAATATAAATGATTTGCCATATTATTTGATTGAAGGCAAGTGTTTGCAGAAAGGGACTGGGTCTGATTCTGTTTCTTCTCATATTGTCAAGCCTCAATGAAATCCATGCTTTTTTTTTCTTATTTATTTATACTGAAAATCCATGCTATTTAAATTCCCTTAGTTGTTCAAAAAGTTTCTTTTGTACTTGAGTTAGAAGTAACTTGGCACTTTTTCTTAAAATATTATAGTGAAATTGATCGCCTATGACCACCAAAATTAAAGAAATAAAATATTATAGTGAAATTAATATGCGACTAGATCAAAGCAATATTACTCTGTGCAAACTAAATTATGTACAGCTGTAAAAGTAATTTTCAATTGCGCTTCGAAGTTCAATAATAAATATTTAATTGTTCTTCCTGAGCAAAAAATAAATAAATTGATTGTTCCCATATGTGTAATGTGTGTACTCACGACATAGTACATGCTGTGTTGGCTGTTTTTTTTTTTTTTCAACAACCGTTACATTAGACTTTAATAGTATTGTAGCTCAGAAACAGCTTGCACTAATTTAATTTGCAAACAATCCTGTAAGGTCGTGTCTGGAAATACATATCTGTGTCTATATCATAACTTTCTTGAGTTCTTCCATAATGGAGATCCAAAGTTTTTCGGAATCATCACCCGGTTGACTTATATTTGTGCAGTAAGTAACTCTCTTGCTCATCAATATATGATCGTTGACTTTATTTAGACATCAAATCTCTAAATATGATATGACATGTGTAGCAGAATTGTAGAAACAGGAAATTATGCAGTAGATCTACAGCATACAAATATTAAGGTCAGCCACACATATATTGCCTGATTATCAAAATAACAAACCCAATGTCTTTCATTTATCACTACTATTATTACCATATATATTGTTGCACTCTCGTTTAATTTAGATGGATTTTTCTTGGACTGATCATACATAAAAAAATATTAAGAGGTTTAGCAGAAATATATTATTGTTCGGTAAAGAACGATGACGTCTGTTAGTTAGCTAAGTACCAATTACACAATCATATTTTTTTGAGCTTGAAGTAGAAAATTACACAATCATATATTTTTCAAATTAGGAAGTTGATAAATTTAACTTACGTAAAACATAGAGAGAAAATGTAACGTAGAGACCGATGCGATCCGAAGTATTCAAAACATTAAAACTTGAGTCGGAAACTAGTTTAAGACAGAGTTAAGGAAACAATAGGAATATCCCTCAGTGCGACAATTCTTTACTCTTGAAGCTTGAAAATAGAAGGGAAAAAGTCAACCTAAATATTATTAGTACAAAAAAGTTTATCAACGAATGTAAGTTTTTGAAGATCAAGGGACACATATGTGATAAAAGAGTATGAAGAGAAAGATTGGCACCGAGTTAAGCAGAGTCATGATATACCATCCTCTTAAAAAGCTTTGGGGGAACGAATTGAACTTGCTAGAAGTTCATGGTAGTTATTGATCTCAAGCAAGTAGGATATTTTAGATTTGCTATTTATTTTTGGTAAATGTTCTGTTATTATTAATTAATAGTCTAATATATGTATAATACAGTCGGTAGAAAGTGAACAATAGACCTGCAATTTAACTTGCAGTACAAGTCCCATTGGCTCGGGTCAAGGAAGGTTGAATTATTAACCTCACATTTGCAAGTGGTTGAGTTTCATAATTGTGAAGTTTATATTATTAAAAACCACTAAACGAAATTAAAAACCACACAGTTTACACTTCTTCTTTTACAAGTAGTATTTAAAAAAAAAAAAAATTATAAAACTTACTTTGAACTTTTTTAAATTATATTTTTTTGTCCCTCTATGATTTCTATTTCGCAAACAGAGATGGGAAGGTCAAATTTTAAACCTTTTCCAAGCATTTGAATGAAATTCGAGGATATGGGTGACAATTTCACATATAGTAATAATAGGAGATTTTCGCATTATAATAGAAAACTTCAATGGTGCAGGGAAGCCTATATAGTCAGGGCAATGGAGATTATAGTGTCAGTACTTGTCCCTGCTGTGGAATGTGTATCGCCTCACGTAGCCAAGCGTTGGAGAGATCACAGAGATGTGAAAAAGAACATGATCGCTCTGAGACTGGCGTCGGAGAAACTCAATCACCGAAAAGTAGACCTAAAAAAAAGACTCGAAACCGAGGTCATCCACGGAGAAACTGAGGAGGTAGAGGAAGTCAAATTCTGGCTGGAACGCGCAGAAAATATTATTTGCGAAGTAGAACGGATCGGAAACCAAGTGGCGCGTGCCAGATTCTCATCACGCGCGAGGCTTGGGAGAAGAGTTGAGGAAATGATACCTGGAGTTGACGAACTGTACAAAGAAGGCGTTGAGCTTCGAGAAGGCAGTCTAGTCAGGAAGATTGAGCGGCGTGGGAGAGAGAAGCCGACAGCAGCGATGATTGGAGGCCAAAGTACGAGCGAGAAGACAAAAGGCGAGATCTTGGGTTCCTTGGTGGATGAGAAAGTTACGAGGATCGGAGTCCATGGCATGGGTGGGCTTGGTAAGACAACCGTGCTCGAACATGTCTATAACGGCCTATTGAAACCCGGGGACAAGATTGGAAGCAAGTTCGACAAGGTGATCTGGATCACAGCGTCAAAAGCGACTGGTGTTAGAGGTTTACAGGATAAAATCGGGCGCGAATTTGAGTTGGGCACGGACATTCTTAAAGACAAGGACGATGAAGAAACTAGGGCCACGATCTTGTTAAGGGAGTTCAACATGCTGAAGAACAAGAGGTTCGTGCTCATCATCGACGATCTATGGGAAGATTACCCTCTCGAAAAGATCGGCGTCCCCGACCCGACCCGTGAAAATGGATGCAAGTTTGTATTGACGACTCGGTCTCGTGACGTTTGTAGCAAGATGAAGTGCGATGAGATAATAGAAATGAGACTTTTATCGGAAGAAGAGGCAGTGGAGTTGTTCTTGGATAACGTTGGGAAAAGCGTGGCTTCAGACCCGAAACTCGGTGAAATTGTAAGGCGGGTCGCTATAGAATGTGCAGGTCTTCCTTTAGCCATCGTCACCGTGGCTGGAAGCTTGAGAGACAAGACGGACCTGATAGAGTGGGAGGTTGCGCTAACAGAGCTCAAGGACGCCACGTCTTCTATGTTGAGTGGAATTACAACGATTTTGAGGTTCAGTTATGATCGGTTGAGAGATGAGAAACAGAAAGAGTGTCTTCTGCACTGTGCGCTGTACTCTGAAGACCATCTGATCCCTAGAGATTTGTTGATGGACCAGTTGATAGTCCTAGGAAGTGTCGAGAAAGGGAGGGAAAGGAAACAAAAGATGTATAAATGTCACGTTATGTTGAACGAGCTCGTGCGTGATTGCTTGTTGATCGAAGCGGTCAACGACATCCACGAGAAATGCGTGAAGCTCCACGACTCGGTGAGAGACATGGCGATACAAATCATGCGCGAGAGTCCTTCCCGGTTCTTGGTGGAGGACGTAGTATGGGAAGAAAAATGGGACGAGAAGCTTGAGAAGGTTTCATTGACGGGAAAAAACGAAATTGTCCCTGTCGGCGAGCCCCCGCAGTGTCCAAGACTATCAACGTTGTGTCTCAATGTGAATGGACTGAAAACTGTTTCGGAAGATTTCTTAACACGAATGACGGGACTGTGTGTTCTCGATATAGCTGACACGAGTATCCGAAGCCTGCCCGGTTCCGTCGCTTGTTTGGAAAATCTTGCCGTGTTGTGGCTTAGAAATTGCGCAAACTTGACGCACGTTCCAGATCTGTCGAAATTGAGGAACTTGATTAGGCTAGACTTGCACAGTGCAGACATGAGGGACTTTCCTCAAGGTTTGGAAAAGTTGGATAAATTGGTGTACCTCGACTTAGGTGGAATCGAGCCTCGGGTTTACCCCAAAGGCCTTCTCTCTAAGCTCTCTGAACTCCGCTACCTATCGATTGCGTTGCCGGAAAGTGCAGAGCTAGAGAACGCAGAAGAGTTGGCGACTCTAACAAAGCTTGAGACTCTCAAAGTGGCGTTTAGGAAATTTAACTTGTTCCACGCGTATTTTAAGTCGGCGAGGCATGTCTGTGATTTCAGGTTTAAAGTGGGACACTACCCGAAAGTAGACGAAGTCCCGAACTCCGTGTCGCTGTTCTGCACCTTCGTGTCGGTGGATGATGACGGCCTTCGTGATCTCCCGATTCTAATTCCCAATAATGTTGAGCACCTCAGTGTGACTTGCTGCTACATTGCAGCAAGTATATGCCGTCTCGTGTTCGTCGAAAACATGACAAACTTGCAGAGGCTCAAAATTTCAGGGTGTGAGATCGAGTACATGTTTTATTATTCTCCGGTTGTGTTTCCTCTGCTTCAAAATATCAAGGATTTGAAACTTGAAAATTTGCGAAACCTACGCGCACTAGTAGGTCGGGAGAGAGATGGAACGGATTCTCTTCCGCTGCCACTCGGGGCATTTTCTGCTCTCAAGAAATTGTCTCTCGTAGAATGTAAAATATTGAAGTCATTGTTTGTTCTTGACAGAGCAGCCTCGTTGCCGGATCTGGAAGAGATCCTTATCAAGGACTGCGAGCAGTTGGAGGAATTAATAGCATACGAAAACAAGGATACAATAATAATGGAACTTCCCGGTTTGAAAAGTTTTGTCTTGTCCGGTTTGTGCAAATTGAAGAGCGTTCAGTTCGTTGCAGATTCCTTGTCGCACGCTGTGATAAGTAAATGTCCAGAGTTGAAAGAGGTCTCCTCTTCTCTTCGACCTTTCATCGTTATCAACTAGGATATTGGAAAGTCATTGACAGGAGAGCATACGTTATTTGCATCATTGATCATTGGACTCATTGTGTTTGCCTTAATATTTTCATTCTGAATTGTAAGTTAACTGTTTCATATTGTGTACCCTTGAATGTATTGAAAGATATTTTTTTTATTTATTATTTTTGGATTGCCACCAACATCGTGCTGTTCAATCAATATAAAAAGAAAATGGTATGCCATGTTATTTGTTTCAAGGCAGGTAGTTGCAGAAGGGGTTGGGGCAGTTTCTGTTTCTTGTCAAATTCCCTAGTCTTTATGAAATCCATGCTGTTTAAATTCCCTTAAAAAAATATTTTGTTACAAATAATCACAGCGAAAACTCGCTGCAACCTAGACACATTAATTTATAAAGAACATTTGAAGATTCATTCATCAATTGGATAGAGGAATTTATGAAATCGAAACAGATAATATGGAAAAGGAAGAACAGATGGCAATGAGCTTAATGTTAACAAATACTGAGATATTTTTCCAAAAATAGCTTATTTGAAAAATGGTGATCGTCTTATTATCCAAAGTTTTTGGTATTTCATAAAGTCTATTTTTAATTTATTTGCAGATGTTATTTTAAATGAAATGATAAAAATCTAAGAAAAAGTTAAATAAAATTATAAAACTAAAATTGTAAAATAAGTTCTTTTCGGAATAAAATGAGTTATTATCATAAAAAGACGGAAAAGTAAGGTAGTACCTTTTAAGATGAGACACCTAATTAAAGAGAGAGGATCACAAAGACATGACGAATTGGGCCAAAATAAAGCAAAAAATAAATAAATAAAAATTGATCATTTATTGACAAACTTGTCAATAAATAATTGTGTTTTTGACAAAAATTCAATAATTGTTTTTGTATTCCAAAACTATGACAAAGTTTGTAAATAAGTACATATTTTATTGACATATTTGTTGATAAACACAATTATTTATTAACAAATTTGTCAATAAATGATCATAATTTTAAAATAAAAATTAATTATGGAAGTCAAAACACTAGTACAATTAATAGCATCA
Organism: Urtica dioica subsp. dioica; assembly: GCF_054948205.1. Taxonomy (NCBI): domain Eukaryota; kingdom Viridiplantae; phylum Streptophyta; class Magnoliopsida; order Rosales; family Urticaceae; genus Urtica; species Urtica dioica. The sequence continues at coordinate 35,590,891 of NC_142760.1, forward strand.
GGTGCGACAAAAGTCGCACCTGAAAGCACCAATGTCGCACCTGAAAGTATCATCAGGTGCGACTTTAGATGCGACAGACAAAGTCGCATTTGAAAGTGCGCACCTGATGATTTTAGGTGCGACTTGTCGCACCTGAAAGTCATCACTATCAGGTGCGACATTTTAGGTGCGACTAGTCGCACCAAACGTCGCACCTAAATATCCTCCAAAATAAGATATTAAAGCGTGAATTATAGTATCAGATGCGACTACCTTCGCGGTAAAAGTATCAGATGCGACCAGTCGCATCTGATAGTAATTCCCTGCCTAATATTTTGGCGGGTGTTAGTACAATCAGATGCGACTAGTCGCATCTGATACTCTTCCCGCGAAGGTATCAGATGCGACTAGTCGCATCTGATTGTCTGTAGTTTTTTTTTTAAATGTTTATTCTAATAGAATCAGCCTATTAAATATATAAAAATTATAATTTAAAAATTAATTAAATAATTTTTTTGTTAAATTAAATAAATAATTTGAGTAATATTAATTAGAATAATTATATAAATAATTTAATAGAAATTCTAATATTAAATTCATAAAATTTGATAATTTACGTTCAATAAATTAAAAAAATTACAATCTATTCTTTTTGTTTCCCTTTTTCATTCGAAGTCTGCCAATTTTGGAATGCACGGCCTCCTCTTCCGCCAGATCTTGCTCGTGCGCCTTGGCGGCCTGGTGCGCTGCCGCTCGAACGATGTCGCTAAAATTCTACCGAGTGAGAGAGAGCGAGGCAGGGACACTAATATATATTTATCAACCTAACTAACCTAGTTAACTAAGTAATATATGATTATAAAAAAAAAACTAATATATTCACTAACCTGCTAGGACGGCCGGCCAGGGACTCGGGGATAGCGGCTCGGAGGCTGGGACTCGGGGACAACGGCTCGGTGGCTGGGGCTGAGCGCACGGCGAGGTCCGGAGGCACGAGACGACGGCTGTGAGTTTAAACCGAGTGAGAGAGAGCGAGGCAGAGAGGGAGCGAGTCAGAGAGGGAGTGAGAGAGAGAAATACCGAGTGAGAGAGAGAGACAGTGGTGACTCGGAGGCAGCGGGGCCAGGGCTGAGCGCACGGCGAGGTCCGGAGGCACGAGACGACGGCTGTGAGTTTAAAATGAGTGAGAGAGAGCGAGGCAGAGAGGGAGCGAGGCAGAGAGGGAGTGAGAGAGAGAAATACCGAGTGAGAGAGAGAGGCAGTGGTGACTCGGAGGCAGCGGGGCCGGGGCTGAGAGCACGGCGAGGTCCGGAGGCACGATCGAGACGACGGCTGTGAGTTTAAACCGAGTGAGAGAGAGCGAGGCAGAGAGGGAGCGAGACAAAGAGGGAGTGAGAGAGAGAAATACCGAGTGAGAGAGAGGCAGTGGTGACTGGCGAGGTCCGGTGGCCGGATGAGGCAGAGGTCCGGTGGCCGGGTACGGGTACGTGGCGTGGTGGTCGGCGAAGGAAGAGGCCGAATGTGTACGAGGCTGTGAGGCGGGTACGGGTACGTGGCGTGGTGGTCGGCGAAGGAAGAGGCCGAGAAGAGAGGGACGGAGGAGAGCTGCGTGGACGGAGGAGAGGGTGGTCGGAGAAGGGAAGTTAGCAGAGAGGGAGAGTGAAAAAATGGTGTTTGAGCGGCTGGAGAAGAAAGCATCGCGACTTGGGTTTTTAAACAAACCCTAATCATCAGGTGCGACGTAATCGCACCTGATAACTCTTCAGGTGCGACTAGTCGCACCTGATAATTCTTCAGGTGCGACTAGTCGCACCGGATTATAATTAAAAAAAAAATAAAAATTTCATTCGCCATGTCAGATTAATGAAATAAAAGAGGGGGAGATGAGGCCCGCCTAAAAATTTAAAACTATCTGATGCGACATAGTCGCACCTGAAAGTTTCAACATACTTTCAGGTGCGACTAGTCGCATCGGATTGTCAAAATTAAAAGACAATTTGAGCGAATTTTCTCGGCTTCTGATTGATTATCAGATGCGACTAGTCGCATTTAAAAGTTATTTAGATGCGACTAGTCGCATCTGATAGTCTTGCGCATCAGAAAATCAATTTTGTAGTAGAGAAACATTATTAATGATTATATAGTTTTGGAATAATCTCATCTTGAATATTGCGCATATCTTGGAAATTAGACGTATTAATGTTTTATTTTGAAAATTATCACAAAAAATGTGTGCATAATCGTATTATATAATATATATATATATATATATATATATATATATATATAAAGATAATAAGGCTGTGTGTCCAGAAAATTGTGTCAATTATTATTATTATTATTATTATTATTATTATTATTATTATTATTATTATTATTATTATTATTATTATTATTATTATATGGGCTTCAAATTCAGGTCTTGGATGATCTGATTCAAGAACGAATAAATATACGAGATAATATAATGCTTTGTAATTGAAAAGAATAGAGTATATTGATTTAGGATAATGAGATGATTTACAGTAATTGGGATAGAGAGAATTGTTAGAGAGAGATGGAGCCTAATTATAATAGGAGTAGAAAAAAGTAGGGGTGTAATCGGGTTGGGTTAGTCGGTTTTTTCATATACTATCAACCCGAACCGTTATAATTTTTTAATTTTAAAACTCAAACCAACCTGATTGAAAGGTAAAATCAAACCAAACCGACCCAAAAATAATCGGATTGGTTTGGGTTGGTTTTTTTGGACTATAATTCTCGATAAATGACTTTATAACTTTGATGAAAATCATGTTTGTATATTATATTTAATATGTTATATCAAATAAAATCAAAATTTTACTTATCTTTAGAAATTTTAAATATTAAAGTAAAAATTACGCCGTATTTCTAATTACTAAATCTTCATGTATTCGCAAATAATAAAGTATAATACTTAATATTTTTATTTAATTATAATATTATTAAAAATTGATATTTTTTAACAGTAGTTCGTATAATATACTTGCAATCTTAGAAAAAAAATTAAATGATTAATACCATCGGGTTGGTTTGGTTCAACTCAATCTCACAACTATAAAAAACCAAACCAACCCGAAACAATTGCGGTTTGAGTTGGTTACAACTCAAACTTCATCGGGTTTTAATGAGGCTGTTTATAAAAGAGTGTGGTTTGGTTTGGATGATCGGGTTGTTCGGTTTGGCAGTTTTCATGAACACCCATAGAAAAAGTCTCGCATCGGATAGGGATAGTCACTTTTGTACTCCTTAGTATATAAAAGAGGTTTCATAGGTTGTATTCTAATCATCTAAAAAACAAGAAACGCTTGTATACGGTAAACACCTCTGTATTGGGCTAATAGTGTTTGTATAGCGGTAAAGTGGATGTAAATTTCGCATTTAAAGTAAACCATTATAAATTCCTCTATTGTTTTTTTACTACTTATTTATTTCGTTTTTTTGTCTGCGAATGGGTTTTCGACACCCCAACCAGAATAGCATTAAGAAAATTGTGTCTATTCTCCTATTTGACAAGCTATTTATAGCAAAATTTTAAGATCCTAAATAGAAAGGAAATGTCGTGATAGTCGTTGCATCTCCTTAGTCTAGCTTGCACTACGTGGTCCTTGTTGACTCCCCTTGACCGATCTTCGTTGGCTGACTCTATGACCGACTCTAATTTGGGTGTTTTGCGATTAATACTTTTGAATGCTTGATTCTAATTTTTAGACTATTTTGTGTGTGTTTTCTTCTTCTTCTTCTTCTTCTTCTTCTTCTTCTTCTTCTTCTTCTTCTTCTTCTTCTTAAGTTTGAGTATTTTTAGCATGATTAATATTTATGAATAATTGATTCTAACTTTTTTTTTTTTTTTTTTTATAGAAAAGTGGATTGCATATTTTAAAATCAGATTAAATTTTTTGACATTTCGTTGCTTTTTTATAGCAGATCATGACCTATTTAGATGAGGGGATTTAGAGCTTGATTTTTAGTTAAGTTTTATTTTTCTACTATATAAATAGATTAAATTTTTTAAGGCATGATTAAATATTATGAAATCATGTAGTTTGCCTGAAAAACTAGTTTTTGTAAGTAATTTTTTTTCTTTTATTTTGCGTGTTTTAAAGATGGATTAACAAAATTGAAGGCATGAGTACATTTTCGGAAAATTTGTTGCTTAGTTTTAACAAAGAAATTAGTTTTGAAACTGGTATAGAACGTGTATCTAAAAAACAGTGGATTAAAATTTGGACACCTAGATTAATTATTTTGAAATACTGGGAGCATTAGTTGATGAACACAAGAAACATAAAGACCAGAATTCTAAAAATTAAAAAATTCTTATGAAAATCAAAATAGACAATTTTAAAATTTATTGATGGACCGAAATTAACTTTACGAGCTAAAAAAAATGATTAAAATCACGTACGATTCTGTTTTCAAAATAAAACAATAAACACAAACATGAAGGATGTATATTATAGAATTTTTACACTATAAATTACTATTATATGCAATAGCTTGTAAAATCTTAACTATTTGGTAAGAAATTAGTTTAAATTGATTAGTTCACGCAAAAACTCATTTACAAAATAGGAAAAATATAATATCAAATTCTTTATTTGAGCTAGAATTAATTAATTAAATATAATTTAAATCAAATCCGCAATAATTGTGCTAGAATTAATTAATTAAATCGAATTCAGTTTTTTTTTTAATTGTAGCACATTCTCACTCTTGCTCTCTCTCATATCTCTATGGATCACGTCTTTCTCTTTCTTTCTTTTTTCGTTTTCTTATTTCGAATTGCAGAGCCGAGACCTCCTTTTGGTGGAGCTTCTTTCGTTGGCCGGCGAACACGGTGATGTTTGCCGTCGAAAGATTCAAGCATTAAGGAGAAGGACGAAAAGATATCGTTGAGCATCGAGAATGCGCACGCAGCCATATTTTAGGATACGAGCACATAGAAGACCGCCTGAATTAGGTTTTGCGTTGTTGTTTTTGCAGATCCGGGCTTGTAGTCTTGTAGAGGAGCACATCGCCGGAGTGAAGTGCATCGCTGGTCCAATTTGAATCATAGCGAAGTCTCGTCAGGATCTTTGTAGGCAACCTTGTTTTGTGCAGGCAAGCACTGTCCCGAAGAATAGCAAGATAGGTGCACAAGAGCACAATAGCAGAGGGAAGTGCATCGTGGGTCCCATTTGACTAAGAGCGAAGTCTCTCCACAATCTTTGTAGGGCGAACCTTGTTTTGTGTAGGCGAGCACCATCCTAGAGAATGGCAATATAGGTACACAAATTTGTGCACTTTAGCCTGCACGATAACTAGGACAAATAACAGGTTTGGATGCGACTTTTGTCACATCCAAGAGTCAATATGTCGCATCCAATATGGATGCAAAGGGATGAGCTTTCCCGCGTCGCGGTTTTTCTTGCAGTGGCAGCGCGGCGCTTTACGCCGCGTCATGGGTCGAGGAATCGTGGTACTTCCGGGGCGGGATCTTTGTGGGGCGAGGGATGAGAAAAGTGACGTACAACAGAGCGAAGCACGCCTTGTTTTTTGGCAAGGTGTTGGTGACAAAGTTCAGTTTTAGCTACAAGTTGCAGATCGAGCCGATTGTGAAGGCGACGAGGACTATGTTGGGGTTGAACGCTGGTGAGAGGGAGCGGTTCAGGCCGAGGTGGAAGGAAGAGGTCCGGACTTCACCGACGATGTTGGGGGAGCGGGGTGGCGGCGGGGAAACGGGGCCAGACGGTGTTGGGGCGGCAGAGACGAGATGGCGTGGACGCAAGATGATGACGAGCGGGCGGCGGCAGAGAAAGTGAGAGTGACATTTTGGGTGAGAGAGGTGAGGGGAGAAGAAGAAGAAGACGCGATGAAGAAGAAGAAGAAATCGATTTTAAATACAACTGACCTAGAATTGGATGCGACAGAGTTACATCCAATGACACTTTTGGATGCACCATTGTCGCATCCAAAAGTCATATTGATGCGAAGGTATTAAAAAAATTGGGGAAAAAAATGTTACGTCATTAATTGAGCGAAAATAAAAGAGGGAATTATATCCCACTTGAAATTTTGAATATTGGATGTGACATAGATAGTCGCATCCAATAGTCAATGTTAACTATTGGATGCGACTAGTCGCATCCAATGGTTAAAAAAACAAATTTAGTGACTGAAATTTGGTGGCTTCTGATAACCTCTTCGGATGCGACTAGCTAGCTGTCGCATCCAATCCATGCACTTTTGGATGCGACTAGTCGCATCCAATTTTTGTCCGCATCCAAAAGTCCTATTTGTTGTAGTGTATAATGACGAGGTTGGCCCAACTGAAGTTGCTCGGTGTGGCCCTATAATTGTCGTTAATAATGGATAATAATCAAAATTTGTCGTTAATAATCGTTAGATAATACTACGTTTGGCTAAAAATTTTAAGCTTGGTATTAGCTTTTTCTGAAGTTAAATCATATTTAAGTGTTTTTGTAAAATTACTTTTTCTAAAAGTTGAAAACTGTTTTTGAATATTTTTTACTAAAAAGCCTGAAAGCTACAATTTCAAGCTTTTTGTACATAGTTTTTGCTTTTGGTTTGTACTTTATCTCTCATATTTTTTTCACTTACACTAGCTTTTAATTATAAATATTTTTATATGCTTTTATCAAATAATTTTTTCGTAGTCACCAAAATTTATTATTTATTTTTTACATTTTATAGACACCCACTTTAGTATTTTTTTTTATATACCAAAAATTATCTTATTATTAATTACATTTTATATAAATAATTATTACTAACAAATATTTATATATATTTCACCAAACACTAAATTAACTTTTGCTAACAGCTATATCTATTTTTACAATAGTTTCCCAAACACCCATTTTTTTAAAACAACAATTTTTTTTTCGAACAATACATCTAAAAGCATAGCTACGCCAAACGCAACCAATAATCGATAATAATTTTTTTTCTACGTGTTTTGTGTTTTGAATGACTTTGACGTTTTGATTTTATTTTTCAAAATGTGTAATTGGTTGTCATTTAATCGCGTTAGTAGTTAATGTTAGACTTTATTTTATAAAGCCCACGTATGTGTGTGGCCCAAGTGTAATACCAATTAGTGAGCTTAATATATAATCAGGTTAAATCTTATTTATTAATTAAAATAAAGGTAACTTCCCTATATACTCTGATGGTGGTTCTATATAAAGAGAAGCCCTGGGGATTGGTCATCTCTCAGCCCGTTTACGCAGTTTTTTTGAGCCATCACAAAAAAAGCTATCAAGACTAAATGAGTCAAGAGAGATAAACCAATTCTGGTGATTCCGCCACCGCCTTTGTTGCTCTCGTCATGGATCGAAGTAGGTTTTCTTGATCTCTAATGTTTTGTGAAAATCATCTAGTTTTGAAATCTTGACTAATTAGGATCGTTTAAATTATGCTTACATGTGGTATCAAAGCATTGATTTTCATTATTGTCCGAATTACTTTTATTCCGTTGCATCATAATTTGACATGTATAACAAGAATCAGTGCTATTGTTTTGTTTGGATATATTCACACCGATTGCGATTATTATATTAGATTGAGAATTATATGTTTTTTTTTTATTGGCTTTGAATGGTGGATGAAACACCAAATTCTCAATTGGCGAACTTTGTCTGATATATTGTGCCAGTGTATAATAGTCATCATCTGCTTGGTATCGTTTAGATAATGTACATAAACTATTTTATTTTACAAAAATTTAGCGATATAAGCCACATAAACATAAGTGTTTATGTTTTAGCCAACGTTTTGTAAATTTTTTGTAAATAGCCAAAAACTGTTGGAAATATTTCGTAAATAACCATATTTACTAGAAATTTACTCTGCATTTTTTGTTATTTTTATAGCGTAAATAGATTTATGTGGCTATTTGTAAAAATTTAACAAAACGTTGGTTATTTCAAAATTCTAACATTTCATGTGGCTAGATAGCCAATGGACCTTTTATTTTATGTATTTGTACATGTGAAGGCTGAATTGCTTAATTTTACTGTTAACGCAATTAGGGGCTATATGTGTTTGATTGATGTTTCGGCAGTTTTTTTTTTTTTTTTTTTTTGGGTCTCCAATACCCATTTATTTAGATAGATTATGATTTATTGATGGTCTAATTCTTTTGGCCTTGTACCGATCAAATATTGTTTATTATGCCAACACTGTTTATGAAGTTTATCACATATGCAATCAAAGTTTTATTTGGTGTGATGCGAACCTGCATATGAGTTTGACGAATAAAATTGTGAACCATTCACTTAATGATTAATAAAGCCTAATTAGTAACTAAATTAAAGTTTTGTTTTGGTTTAATTTTTTTGGTGCTTAAGCTTATTGCCGATTCGTTGAATATGATTGTCTATGTTGTTAATCACCAAAGTGACAACACATTGAATATGGTTGTCTATGTTGTTAATCAACAAAGTGATAACACATTCAAGTTTTATGTGTGACAAAATTAAAGTTTTGATATTAAATCTAATCACCAAAATGACATGATTTATTAAAGCCTTAAGTTACCACAGTCAATTTTTTATATTTTAATTTTGATATCCATATTATGATTTATTTGTTAGTCATCAAAGTGGCCAAATTATAAAGTTTATAATGGATTTCACATTAAAATCAATTCAATTACTAATGTTTATGTGATGCTTTTAAGTTAAATGACATTACGATATTGTTAAAGTTTATCATGAGTATACTGAAGTTCATGTTTATAAAACTTTTCAGATCGCCCAAATATTGATTATTCGTTTTATAATTCATGAACATTATGGTGGTAAATTGATATGTTTGGCTAAGTATGTTTAGTATATCCAAAGATCGCAAATATATCTAATTGAAGCATGTCAAATGCCTATTATGTGAAGAAAAAAATTAGCATAAATTATGTTTATCCTAGTGTATATATTGTTGTTCTGCACAAAGGTGACTTCAATGTATACCTTATGTTTATTTCACATGTTCTGAATCTGTATTATAGATTAGGTTTATTACTCAAAGCATTAATTTGTGAGCATATATTATTTATTTTGTAGCCTCTATTCCTGTTTCTCATCACTCGCTAGCTACGTCTGTTATTAAGTCTAACGGACTCAATTTCTCTTATTGGTCTGAACAAATTCAGTTTCCCCTTAGTGTTATGGATCCTAATTTAGCCCTCTTAAGTGAGAAATCGTTGCTCATCTAAAGAAATCAACGTTGAGCAGAGATCTTTCCATAAAGCTTGGGAAAGATATAACAAACTGAGCTTAATGTTTATGCGAATGACTGTAGAAAACAACATCAAGTCCACATTTAAGAAAACTGAAAGTGCTAAGGAATCTATAAAATCTGTTGAAGATAGCTCTCAGTCCGACTCTACTGATAAGTCTCGTGCTGTGGTACTATTGGGTAAGTTAACCACAATGAAGTTTTATGGTTATCGTACCGTGCATGAGCATGTTGTCAAAATGAAGAATATTACAGCAAGACTGAAGACCATGGGAATGGAAGTGGATGAAAATTTCCTCGTAACGTTCATCCTCAATTCCTTACCTCCTGAGTATGGCACATTTCATGTGCATTACAACACTTTGAAGAATAAATAGAATGTGCATGAATTACAAAGTATGCTCATTCAAGAGGAAGCGAGGCTTAAGAAATCGGGAAATCATTATGCCAATCTCGTTGGTCATAAAGCAGCTGGAAAGAAACCATGGAAGAATAATGGAAAAGGCAAGAAATGACTATCAAAGCTTAATCATCTGTCCAAATCCACAAGAAGGAATGAGCCAAAGATACATGCCATCTCTGTAGAAAGATTGGACACTATCAGAATGTTGCGTGAAACACAAGGCATGCTTCGAAAGAAAGGGTTAGCCTAGTACTTTAGTATGCTTTGTTTCATATATGGCTTAAGTTCCTTATAATACTTCATGGATTTCTTCTGGTTGTACATGTCATGTCTATCTAATGAATCATCGGCTTACATGTGGCATAAATGTTTGGGTCATATATGTTGGTTCCAAATATAAGATCGTTGCCAAAGCAATGATAGAGAGTTGAAAGGAGAATAAAGAGAACACTATATTGGGAGAAAAGTTCTTTCTCTTTGTTTGGAAGATAATATGTCAAATACAAGTTTTTGAGTTAAAATGAAATGCATACAACTATGGCTATTTATAGGAAATGAAATACTAAATTAAAATCCTTGCTCATTAAGTATCCTTGCTCATCAAGTTTGCTTGCTCCCCAAGTTTGTAAAGACATGCTCACCAAGTTGAGCTTATTAATCTCACATTCTCCCCCTTAAGCTTGACTTGGTTCGAGGTTCTTCACGCCGAGCAGCTCTCTCATCTCTGTGAATTTAACCCGAGCTAAGGCTTTTGTAAGAATGTCCGCACGTTGCTCTCTAGTACTTACGAACTCCACGATAATCTCTCGCTTCTCAACACACTCGCGAATGAAGTGGAAGCGAGTGTCGATGTGCTTACTGTGTCCATGAAACACTGGGTTCTTCATCAATGTAATCGCAGACATGTTGTCTACGTAGAGAGTCACTGGTTTTTGCTAGAAACGACGCTGCGGTCACTGCCATGAACTCAGCCTCACAGGAAGATAGAGCTACAGTTCGCTGCTTCTGAGATTTCCAGGTGATCAGATTCCCGTTGAGATAAAACTTCATCCCTCTGGTACTCTTTCTGCCATCGATATCACCGGCTAGGTCACTGTCACTAAACCCGACCAGTTCTTCAGCTCCGCTTGCTTTCTCATAATTAATCCCATAGTTCATCGTTCCCTTCACATAACGAAGAATATGCTTCATAGCCTGCTGGTGTAGACTAGTGGGCTTCTCCATGTAACGACTAACCATGCCGACTGCATATGAGATGTCAGGCCGGGTGTGGGTCAAGTACCTGAGACACCCGATAACACGCATGTACTCCGTGGGATCCACTAAGGTTCCTTCTGCATCTTTCCCAAGCTGCAACTTTGCCTCCATTGGATACTGGCTTGGGTTGCAGTCTGCCATCTCGAACTGCTTTAGGATCTTTTTTGCATAAGCTTACTACTTCAGAGTAATGCAACTCTTCTTTTGATCCACTTCGATCCCAGGGTAGTACGATAGTAGTCCGAGGTCACTCATCTCGAACTCCTTCATCATCTGCTTCTTGAATCCGTCTATGCCTTCTGCACTAGATCTAGTCACGATCAGGTCGTCGACGTACACACCGACGATGAGGGCCTCCTCACTGCTATTCCTTGTGTAGGCTGCTTGCTCCTGAGAGCACTTCTTGAACCCAAGACTCTTCATACTCCTGTCGAGTCGAGTGTTCCATGCACGTGGTGCATGTTTTAACCCATAAAGGGCCTTTGACAACTTGTACACCTTGTGCTCTTCGGTCTGATCTACGAAGCTTTCCGGCTGAGCAACGTAGACTTCTTCTTCCAGTTCACCATTCAGGAACGCCGATTTGACGTCCAGGTGATGGGTTTTCCAATCTTCGTGAGCTGCGAGGGCTAGGATCAGCCTGACTGTGTCGAGTCTAGCTACTGGAGCAAAAACTTCCTCGAAGTCAACTCCCTTCTTTTGCACGTATCCTTTTTCGACCAATCTGGCTTTGTGCTTGTGGACCTTGCCTTCTGAATCCTTCTTGAGCTTGTAGACCCACTTCAGACCTGGACTTGTGACCTTTTGGAAGGTCGCCTAGTTCCCACGTCTGATTCTTTTCAATGGACTCTAGCTCTCCCTTCATTTCTTCATGCCATTCCTTCTCGGTGGCTGCCTCGCGATAGTTAGCTGGTTCTTCAGCACTAAGCAACAAGAGCTCCTCTGGGCTCAACTCAAGCTCCCGCGCTTCTCCGTAGACGTCGGACAAAAGACGGAACCCTATTGGCCCGTCCTTGATCGACGAGTCTCCCGAGATGGTTCCTACTGATCTAGCTCTCTTTGGGATCGGGGTACTCATCCCTGATCCTGAGTTGGGCGAGCCTTGTGGTGAGCTGGTTCCAGTCGTGCTTGTTCCAAGAGAACTGGTTTCCGTCGAACTAGGCATTGTGGTCCCTGGCTGGGACGCTTCCCTTCTTCCTGCTCGACCGCATCTGCCTCTTCGAGGATGAACTCCACTGAGTTTTGTTCAGGCTCTCCCTTCTCGTCGCGCCAGTCCCATTTCTTCTCCTCTTCGCTCACATGCGCTCTGCCGCGTTGGGGGTCATAATGTTGTCAATGGTGCCCACAAGAAGAGTTGTAGTCTTTATTTTGTACATTTGATGTAATAAAGTCTCACAAAGACTCTTGCTTGTAATTGCTTATTCATTAATAAAAAGTTGAAACGTTCATTCAATCTTCCTTTGTCTGAAGCTTTATGATAAAACATTAGTCTTTAGTCCATAAACAAACTTAACAACTTACGAAGAGACAAATGTAGTTTTGCATGAACAAACTCTTCGTAGTTTGCTTAAAATGATATATTCGCAATCTAAGGGTCAAATGACTATTGACTTCAGTATGATTGTTAGAAGAATCTATGATGTCTGGTTATGAGGCATTGAGAGTTGGAGACTCTATAGTTCTTCTAGGTATCTTTCGAAGGTACTGAATTGACCAGTGCACTTCTAGAGACAAGATAAGAACAAACCATTTAACCTCTTATGTCTCGAAGTCACTACGTATGAATTGCATCGTGCTTACCTTAATCCTTAAATGAGACATGTCATTTCACACCTTACATATTCTCATTTGAGAAAGTCAGAGTTCGGACTCACTATGTGATTCCGAACAAGGCGTATTGGTGAAATACTAAGTTGTGAGAATTTCATGAGTAACTTTGTGAAGTTCTCATAGATATGGAATTCATGTACAAGATTGCAGGAATGCAATGTATATCACGTCATGCTTTGTTCCTTGGAGTGTGAATAAATGAACTGGCCAGTGTCCAAATTGAGTCCTGACTCTTTTGGATGAAACAATGTGACTTGTTAGCTCCTCGTCAATACATTGTTTCTAACTTATTCACAAGCGACAAAAGAGTTGAGGAAATAACAGCTAGAAGGGTAAAATGGTAATTTTGTAAATCCCGACTAGCTGATGATATTCATGAAGGGTAAACACTGATAATATTCTGTGGATCCACTCATTACAATTAGGTTGAATTCTTGAGTAGAAAATAAATTCATTTGAACCGAGAGATTTTCAGTGTCAACTCTTTAGTGGAGTCAGTTGATATTAAGCTAAACTTGGAAAAGGTTTGTGAACTTTTGAGTCCAAGTATTTTAGCTCAAGCTTTGTTCAATGGATCCATGAGGTCACTGTCATGAATCACATCGATTAGGTAGTTAAACTGGAAGGCTAAGTTAAAACAAGAACGAAAATTGTCGCAATGGTATTTTTGTCTTTTGAGACATAGCATGAAATGAATGTCAATAAATTTTTTGACAAGGTCATTTGATGACTTAATAATACTCGGCCATGACTTGATCATTGGGCCTTGTGGATTAATTTCATTTCATAAGAATTTTATTGAAAATTCTTAATGGGCCTTTCTCATGTTGTCATGAACAAATGAAACATACCCATAGGAAGAGAGAATATTTTGTGCATAAATGTATCAAGATACTTGCCAAAAGAAAAAGAGGAAACAAATTTGCATATGGATGCACAAGGGAATCGGCCAAGCTAGAGAAAGGAACAAAATAAGAAACAAATCAAGGCTTCTAGAAGCCTTGTTTGGCTGAGTATCTCAAGTGGGAAAAGAGGGTTATTTTGCTCATGAATATGTGATATTCTATAGAAGAGGAAACTACCTTATTGAAGGTGAGACCTCTCCTATAAATAGGAGCCTCATTCCTCACATTTCATTCATCCAAAGTTTTAGAGATTGAGAGCTTCTCTCTCTAGACTTCGCCGCCCCTCTTCTCTCTCTCTCTAGTTAATTTTCGATTTTTTGTTTTGGCACCTAGGTCCTCATTTGACCTAGTGTTTAGCTCTGCGACTTCAAGACTCGTTCTTAAGTCGTAGTGTTTAAAAGTGCCCACTCACTAATTCCTTTTATTTTGAGTGATTTAGTGATAGAAACTTTCGTGGTTGCTCGAGTTGCCGAGGAAAGAAAGAGAGACGTGCTGCGAGGGAGAAGAACGTTTTCAACCTTCCGAAGGCTCATCAACGTTCAAGCTTCTAAAGAGGTTAGTAAATTTACTATGCTCATATTAGTTTTATTTACATGTGCTTGCACTTTGTCTAGGTTAGTAAAAACTGTTTTTACTTGAAAAAGAAAATTTTTAAAATTCCGCCGCTTAACGAAGCGTTAAACTTTTTCTTAAACCATAGATCAATTCCAACACGTAAAACCTGTATGCCTTGCTCCCTTCTTCAGCGCCAAGGTACACCATCGGCAGACTCCGATCATCGAGCTTCTTGAGGTGTGGCTCCACAGTCTTCACATGTGCGGTGCACCCAAACACCTTCAAATGCTCCAGATGATGTTTTTTCCCTTTCCATGCTTGGTAAGGGGTGCGCTCGCCTATCACCTTCGTCGGCAAGCGGTTGAGCAGATAGACCGCGTGTCTAAGTGCTTCTCCCCAGAACCTTGCTGGGACTTGCATACTTTTCATCAAGCTCCTTGCAGTGTCCATGACGGTCCGATTTCTTCTCTCCACCACACCGTTCTAGTGGGGCATGTATGGTGCAGTTAGGTGGCGTTCGACTCCTTCTTCGTCGCAGAATTCTCCGAACTTCTGGGACATAAACTCTCCACCTTAGTCAGTTCTCAAGGTCTTCAACCTGTGTCCTGACCTGTTCTCCTCGAGCTTCTTGAACTTTTTAAAGACTTCAAAGGCTCCACTTTTTTCCTTGAGCGCATATACCCACATCCAACGATTGTAATCATCAACAAACAAAAAGAAGTACTTGTTGCCGGCAAGGGTGGCCATTGTAATTGGACCACACAGGTCAGCGTGCACCAGTTGGAGGGGTCGCTCTGCTCGAAAATTGGCCTTGATCGGAAATGGCACTCTTGCCTGTTTCACGACCATACAACATTGGCACAGCTGGTTGAGGTGATCAATATTCGGTACCCCAAAATGCCATCTCCTTTTCTCCTATCATCTTGAGCGCGTAGAAGTTTACGTGCCCAAGCTGTGCGTGCCACAACCAAGCCGGGTCTGCTAGGGACCCCATTAAGCAGACAAGTTGGCATGTCTCTAGGAGTATCTTGTACAACCTGTTTGGCGTTCTCTTCACCTTCATCAACAGGGCACCGCTACTGTTCCACATCTTTAAGTACGAGCCGGCTAGCACCACTATGTTTCCGACCTCCGTCATCTGACCAAGGCTGATGATGTTACTCTTCAGCTTCGGGATGTAGTACTCATGGGTCAGTAGGCGTTGGTCACCGTCTCGGTGGTCGTCTTCTCTGGGTTGGGCCTCTTCTCGGCCATCATCAGCTGGGGCTCCGGGCTCGACTCTGCGTCGACTGGCTCCTCTAGGTCAGTCTTACTCTCTGACCGGTTCTCGCCCAGGCTTGGCGTCTCTCTCGTCTACGACGCTCGTCTCATGTTCGTCCCTGTGCACTTCCAAGTTCACTATCTGCTCGGTGAACATGATTGCGGGTTGCTCGTCTTCATAGAATCTTATCAGATTCGCTTCCTCGCCGTGGTTCCTGCTGCGGCACTCCGATACGTAGTGCCCGAGCTTCTGAAAATTGTAGCACTTCACCGTGCTCTTGTTTCTTCGGGTCGTGGTGCCTTCCTGACGGGGTGCGCTGCTGCCGTGACCTCGCATGTCTCGACCTCGCCCTCGTCCTCGGCCTCTACCACGTGGTCGGCCATCTCCGCCGTACCCGCCACGCCTCGACGAGCTGGAAGAAGACTAAACTTCATGGTTCTTCTTCTGCTTGGCCACCCATTCTTCATGCGTAAGCAGGAGGTGCTTTTCATTTTCCCTGTCGCCATAGCCCTGAAGCCTCTCCTCATGGACTTTTAGATGACTGAAAACCTCCTCGACTAACATAGTCGTGAGGTCACCGAACTGCTCGATCGACGTCACGATCTACATGTACCTGTGAGGTGCCGCTCTTAGGAACTTCTTGACCACGCTGGTCTCGTCCACTTGTTCACCTAGCGAACGAATACCTGTTACTATGGATGTAAGCTTCATGGTAAACTCGTCCACACATTCACCGTCCCTCATACGGAGAACCTCGAACTCGTTCTTCAAGGTTTGAACCTTGGCTTCTTTGACGCGGTCTGCGCCCATGTGCATCGTCCGCAATGTCTCCCACACTTTTTTTGCGGAATCCTTCTCGGCGATCATGAGAAGGACATCTTCCGGAACTCCCTGAAAGATGGCGGCGAGAGCCATCCGATCCTTGCGCACTTCGACAACTCCATCTTCTAACGCCTCCCAAGCACCTTGCGCCAGCAGATTCACCCGCATCTTCAATGCCCACACTGAGTAGTTGCTCTTCGTGAGCATCGGATAGTTGAGCGTCACGTTTTCTTCCTTCCAGATCTTCGTCGCCGTCGTGTCTCCTCTGGTGGATTTGCTAGGTGACTCCATGTACTTCGGCATAGGCTCTGATACCAAATTTTGGTTCCAAATATGAGATCGTTGCCAAAGCAATGATAAAGAGTTTAAAGGAGAATAAGGAGAACACTCTATTGGGAGAAAAGTTCTTTCTCTTTGTTTGGAAGATAATATGTCAAATACAAGTTTTTGAGTTAAAATGAAATGCATACAACTATGGCTATTTATAGGAAAGGAAATACTAAATTAAAATCCTTGCTCATCAAGTATCCTTGCTCATCAAGTTTGCTTGCTCCCCATGTTTGCTTGCTCCCCAAATTTGTAAAGACTTGCTCACCAAGTTGAGCTTATTAATCTCACAATATATCCAAAAGAAAGAATGAAAAAGGTAGGTAAACAATGATATCCTACCTGATTTGGATTTACTGATCTTGGTGTTTGTATTAAGTGTATTAAGAGAAAGCACACAAGACACACACTTAAGAAAGTAGCCACAAGAAGCTCACAACTCATTGAAATTATACATATCGATATTTGTGGGCCATTTGACGTTCCATCACTTGGTGGAGAAAGGTATTTCATCCCTTTTATCGACGACGTTTCACGTTTTGGATATAGTCTATTTGTTGCATGAAAAATCTCAATCGCCCTAGAGGTGTTTGTCAATGAAGTTGAAAGACAATTAGACAGAAATGTGAAAATTGACAGGTCTGACAGAGGTGGAGAATACTATGGAAGATATGATGAAAGTTGACATCGCCTTGGTCTATTTTCTAAGTTCCTAGAAAGCCGTGGCATATGTGCTCAATACATTATGCCAGGAGCACCACAACAAAATGGTGTATCAGAAAGGCGTAATCGTACTCTAATGGATATGGTTATGAGTATGTTAGGTAATTCTTCTTTACCCAAATCTTTGTGGATGCATGTTTTAAAGACCGTTGTATATTTATTGAACAGGGTTCTCAGTAAGGCAGTTCTTAAGACACCTTTTGAATTGTGGATGGTAAGAAAACCTAGTTTAAGGCACCTGCATGTTTTTGGTTGCCCAGCGGAAGTAAGAATTTATAATCCACATGAAAGGAAACTGGACTCAAGGACAATCAGTGGTTTCTTCATTGGTTATCCAGAGAAATCTAAAGGGTATTGATTCTATTGTCCTAACCATAGTACAAGAATTTTTGAAACTGGAAATGCTAGGTTCATTGAAAATGGTGAAATTAGTGGGAGTTTGGAACCACGCAATGTGGAAATTCATGAAGTTAGAGTGCAAGTACCTTTGCCTCCATCCTCTTCTCAAGTTGTTGCTCCTGTTCATGTTGACCATGATATAATCATTTGCAAGAATAACATATTAACGACCAAACACCACTGAATGATGTTGTACTAAATGAACCTATCCTAGATGATCCACAAGAAGTCGCATTAAGAAGATCTGTAAGAGAACGTAGATCCGCTATTTTTGATGATTATGTGGTTTATCTACAAGAGTCAGAATATGACTTAGGACTTGATAATGATCCAGTTTCATTTTCACAAGCCATAGAAAGTGAGAGTTCTACTAAGTGGTCAGACGCCATGAAAGAAGAGCTAAAATCAATGGATCACAACGAAGTTTGGAACGTTGTTGAATTGCCTGAAGATTGTAAATGAGTCGGGTGCAAGTGGGTCTTCAAGACCAAGCTCGACTCAAATGGCAATATCGAAAGACAGAAGGCCCGACTCGTTGCCAAAGGTTTTACTCAGAAAGATGGTGTTGATTACAAAGAGACTTTTTCACCTGTCTCTAAAAAGGAGTCTATGAGGATTGTTATGGATATGGTAGCTCATTATGATTTAGAGCTCCATCAAATGGATGTGAAAATTGCTTTTCTGAATGAGAGTTTAGGTGAAGAAGTGTTAATGTATCAGCCTGAAAGTTTTGTGGTTGACGAAAAAGAACATATGATGTGTAAACTGAAGAAGTCAATATATAGACTTAAACAAGCTTTCCGACAATGGTATCTTAAGTTCAACGATACCATAACATCTTTTGGATTTAAAGAAAACATCGTTCATCAATGTATATATTTGAAGATCAGTGGGAGTAAGTTTATAATTCTGGTTTTGTATGTTTACGACATCTTGCTTGTTACTAACGATCTTGGTTTATTACGTCAAACACAAGATTTTCTCTGTAAGAATTTTGAAATGAAAGATATGGGTGAGGTATCCTATGTGATCAGGATAGAGATATCTCATGATAGATCACAAGGATGGTCGGGATAATCTCAGAAAGCATATATTAATAAAGTTCTAAAGAGATTCAAGATGGATAAATGCTTTGTAAGTGTCGTTCCAATTCAGAAGGGAGATAAATTTAGTCTTAATCAATGCCTAAAGAATGAATTAGAACGCAAACAAATGGAACAAATTCCTTATGCATCAATTGTTGGAAGTTTGATGTATGCACAGACTTGTACCAGGCCAGACATCAATTTTGCTGTCGAAATACTGGGCAGGTATCACAGTCATCCTGGAATAGATCATTGGAAAGCTGCAAAGAAAGTACTGAAGTATGTGCAAGAAATGAAAGATCATATGCTCACTTATAAAAGATCTGATCACCTTGAGGTGATTGGATATTCAAATTCAGATTTTGCCGGATGCGTGGATTACAAAATATCCACTTTTTGGCTATTTATTCTTTTAACCAAATTAGTGATTTCATGTAAGTGTGAAGCAGTTTGTCATTGCTGCATCCACTATTGAAGCTGAATTCGTAGCATGCTTTGAGGCTACGATTTATGGTTTATGGCTGCGGAATTTTATTTCAGGACTTGGAATTGTCGACATTATCGCCAAGCAGCAATCTTCTTTTCTAAGAAAGACAAGTATTCGAAAGGTGCTAAGAATATAGAATTGGAATACTTTGTCGTGAAAGAAGAAGTTCAAAAACAAAGGGTGTCAATCGAGCACATTAGCCTAAAGGTTATGGTTGCAGATCCACTAACGAAAGGATTACCCCCTAAAACATTTATAGATCATGTTAAAAGAATGGGAATCCTTGGATGTCATCCTTGATGTAATTTAAGTTTTATATGATTGACACTTTGAGCTCGTTTATTTTGTTTCTTATATGAAGTAATGAATCTTGTTTTCTTTTATGATTAGCATATACATGAATGCATTATATGATCAAGATTCGGACCATTATGAATACCTTATTATGTGTCATGTTAAGTGTGAAGCTAGTATTGTGATACATGGAAGGGACTATGTCGACAAATTGACGTACAACCGCTATGATCCTTATTACTTTTCATGCTTAATAAAGACTTTATGATGTAACTGATATTATGATGGATTTATCTTATACTATGCGCACTTACGTTTATTATTAAGCCATATGGTATCTAATGACACATGGGCCAAGTGGGAGAATGTTAGACTTTATTTTATAAAGCCCACGTATGTGTATGGCCCAAGTGTAATATCAATTAGTGGGCTTAATATATAATCAGGTTAAATCCTATTGGTTAATTAAAATAAAGATAACTTCTCTATATAACTTGATGGTGGGTCTATATAAAGAGAAACCCTAGAGATTGGTCATCTCTCAACTCATTTATGCAGTTTTTTTGAGCCATCGCAAAAAAAAACTATCAAGACTAAAGGGTCAAGAGAGAGAAACCAATTCCGGTGATTCCGCGACTGCCTCTGTTGCTCTCGTCATGTATCGATGTAGGTTTTCTTGATCTCTAATGTTTTGAGAAAATCATCTAGTTCTAAGATCTTGGCTAATTAGGATCGTTTAAATTATGCTTACGGTTACTGCCATTTATTTCTTTTTATTTTAAATACGAATATGTTAGTTGACAAAATTAAATAGAGGGATAAGTCAGTATTTAGTCACTATTTTTATAATGACGTGCTAATAATAAATAATTACTTAAATATAGTGGTTAGTTTGCAATTTAAGTTTGGAAAATGGCTAGATATCTACCCATATAATTATTATTGCAAATTCTGAGTAAAAATCTAATTTGACATTTGCTAGTAAATTATCTATAAAACCACTGAAAGTCTCTAAAACATCCTTAAATTAATATTAAAAACGGTTTTGTAAGAACAAAAAGCTGTACAATTGGATATTATATATATAGCGAAATTGACTCCACATGGCCACTAAAACTAAACAAAGGCAAATTATAAAGATTATGCAAATATTTATAAAACGCTGAAAGTTTCTAAAACATCCTTAAATTATAAAAACCGGTTTTGCATCTTTCCTAAAAAAAAGTTGTACCACTGGATATTATATAGCGAAATTGACTTCACATGGCCACTAAAACTAAAAGAATTTAAATGATAAAGATTCTGCAAATTGAGTATTTATTAATAATGACTAATTATGTACAGCTGTCACTGCGCTAATATATTTTACTCGAGTGTTCACATATGTGTGTTCAAGTCATCGTACATATGGTGTTGACTTTCTTACAGCTCTCAGAAACAACTTAAGGTCAAGTGTGGAGGGATATATATCTGCATATCTATATTTGAACGTTGGACGTTTTCTCGACTATACTTTCCTGAGTAATTCTTTCTAGCCTGCTTGATTGGGATCCAAACCTCAGAATCATCAGTAAGTTATATGGTTACTGTTAATATTCTTCAATGATGATGATCGGGGTACTCATCCCTGATCCTGAGTTGGGCGAGCCTTGTGGTGAGCTGGTTCCAGTCGTGCTTGTTCCAAGAGAACTGGTTTCCGTCGAACTAGGCATTGTGGTCCCTGGCTGGGACGCTTCCCTTCTTCCTGCTCGACCGCATCTGCCTCTTCGAGGATGAACTCCACTGAGTTTTGTTCAGGCTCTCCCTTCTCGTCGCGCCAGTCCCATTTCTTCTCCTCTTCGCTCACATGCGCTCTGCCGCGTTGGGGGTCATAATGTTGTCAATGGTGCCCACAAGAAGAGTTGTAGTCTTTATTTTGTACATTTGATGTAATAAAGTCTCACAAAGACTCTTGCTTGTAATTGCTTATTCATTAATAAAAAGTTGAAACGTTCATTCAATCTTCCTTTGTCTGAAGCTTTATGATAAAACATTAGTCTTTAGTCCATAAACAAACTTAACAACTTACGAAGAGACAAATGTAGTTTTGCATGAACAAACTCTTCGTAGTTTGCTTAAAATGATATATTCGCAATCTAAGGGTCAAATGACTATTGACTTCAGTATGATTGTTAGAAGAATCTATGATGTCTGGTTATGAGGCATTGAGAGTTGGAGACTCTATAGTTCTTCTAGGTATCTTTCGAAGGTACTGAATTGACCAGTGCACTTCTAGAGACAAGATAAGAACAAACCATTTAACCTCTTATGTCTCGAAGTCACTACGTATGAATTGCATCGTGCTTACCTTAATCCTTAAATGAGACATGTCATTTCACACCTTACATATTCTCATTTGAGAAAGTCAGAGTTCGGACTCACTATGTGATTCCGAACAAGGCGTATTGGTGAAATACTAAGTTGTGAGAATTTCATGAGTAACTTTGTGAAGTTCTCATAGATATGGAATTCATGTACAAGATTGCAGGAATGCAATGTATATCACGTCATGCTTTGTTCCTTGGAGTGTGAATAAATGAACTGGCCAGTGTCCAAATTGAGTCCTGACTCTTTTGGATGAAACAATGTGACTTGTTAGCTCCTCGTCAATACATTGTTTCTAACTTATTCACAAGCGACAAAAGAGTTGAGGAAATAACAGCTAGAAGGGTAAAATGGTAATTTTGTAAATCCCGACTAGCTGATGATATTCATGAAGGGTAAACACTGATAATATTCTGTGGATCCACTCATTACAATTAGGTTGAATTCTTGAGTAGAAAATAAATTCATTTGAACCGAGAGATTTTCAGTGTCAACTCTTTAGTGGAGTCAGTTGATATTAAGCTAAACTTGGAAAAGGTTTGTGAACTTTTGAGTCCAAGTATTTTAGCTCAAGCTTTGTTCAATGGATCCATGAGGTCACTGTCATGAATCACATCGATTAGGTAGTTAAACTGGAAGGCTAAGTTAAAACAAGAACGAAAATTGTCGCAATGGTATTTTTGTCTTTTGAGACATAGCATGAAATGAATGTCAATAAATTTTTTGACAAGGTCATTTGATGACTTAATAATACTCGGCCATGACTTGATCATTGGGCCTTGTGGATTAATTTCATTTCATAAGAATTTTATTGAAAATTCTTAATGGGCCTTTCTCATGTTGTCATGAACAAATGAAACATACCCATAGGAAGAGAGAATATTTTGTGCATAAATGTATCAAGATACTTGCCAAAAGAAAAAGAGGAAACAAATTTGCATATGGATGCACAAGGGAATCGGCCAAGCTAGAGAAAGGAACAAAATAAGAAACAAATCAAGGCTTCTAGAAGCCTTGTTTGGCTGAGTATCTCAAGTGGGAAAAGAGGGTTATTTTGCTCATGAATATGTGATATTCTATAGAAGAGGAAACTACCTTATTGAAGGTGAGACCTCTCCTATAAATAGGAGCCTCATTCCTCACATTTCATTCATCCAAAGTTTTAGAGATTGAGAGCTTCTCTCTCTAGACTTCGCCGCCCCTCTTCTCTCTCTCTCTAGTTAATTTTCGATTTTTTGTTTTGGCACCTAGGTCCTCATTTGACCTAGTGTTTAGCTCTGCGACTTCAAGACTCGTTCTTAAGTCGTAGTGTTTAAAAGTGCCCACTCACTAATTCCTTTTATTTTGAGTGATTTAGTGATAGAAACTTTCGTGGTTGCTCGAGTTGCCGAGGAAAGAAAGAGAGACGTGCTGCGAGGGAGAAGAACGTTTTCAACCTTCCGAAGGCTCATCAACGTTCAAGCTTCTAAAGAGGTTAGTAAATTTACTATGCTCATATTAGTTTTATTTACATGTGCTTGCACTTTGTCTAGGTTAGTAAAAACTGTTTTTACTTGAAAAAGAAAATTTTTAAAATTCCGCCGCTTAACGAAGCGTTAAACTTTTTCTTAAACCATAGATCAATTCCAACACGTAAAACCTGTATGCCTTGCTCCCTTCTTCAGCGCCAAGGTACACCATCGGCAGACTCCGATCATCGAGCTTCTTGAGGTGTGGCTCCACAGTCTTCACATGTGCGGTGCACCCAAACACCTTCAAATGCTCCAGATGATGTTTTTTCCCTTTCCATGCTTGGTAAGGGGTGCGCTCGCCTATCACCTTCGTCGGCAAGCGGTTGAGCAGATAGACCGCGTGTCTAAGTGCTTCTCCCCAGAACCTTGCTGGGACTTGCATACTTTTCATCAAGCTCCTTGCAGTGTCCATGACGGTCCGATTTCTTCTCTCCACCACACCGTTCTAGTGGGGCATGTATGGTGCAGTTAGGTGGCGTTCGACTCCTTCTTCGTCGCAGAATTCTCCGAACTTCTGGGACATAAACTCTCCACCTTAGTCAGTTCTCAAGGTCTTCAACCTGTGTCCTGACCTGTTCTCCTCGAGCTTCTTGAACTTTTTAAAGACTTCAAAGGCTCCACTTTTTTCCTTGAGCGCATATACCCACATCCAACGATTGTAATCATCAACAAACAAAAAGAAGTACTTGTTGCCGGCAAGGGTGGCCATTGTAATTGGACCACACAGGTCAGCGTGCACCAGTTGGAGGGGTCGCTCTGCTCGAAAATTGGCCTTGATCGGAAATGGCACTCTTGCCTGTTTCACGACCATACAACATTGGCACAGCTGGTTGAGGTGATCAATATTCGGTACCCCAAAATGCCATCTCCTTTTCTCCTATCATCTTGAGCGCGTAGAAGTTTACGTGCCCAAGCTGTGCGTGCCACAACCAAGCCGGGTCTGCTAGGGACCCCATTAAGCAGACAAGTTGGCATGTCTCTAGGAGTATCTTGTACAACCTGTTTGGCGTTCTCTTCACCTTCATCAACAGGGCACCGCTACTGTTCCACATCTTTAAGTACGAGTCGGCTAGCACCACTATGTTTCCGACCTCCGTCATCTGACCAAGGCTGATGATGTTACTCTTCAGCTTCGGGATGTAGTACTCATGGGTCAGTAGGCGTTGGTCACCGTCTCGGTGGTCGTCTTCTCTGGGTTGGGCCTCTTCTCGGCCATCATCAGTTGGGGCTCCGGGCTCGACTCTGCGTCGACTGGCTCCTCTAGGTCAGTCTTACTCTCTGACCGGTTCTCGCCCAGGCTTGGCGTCTCTCTCGTCTACGACGCTCGTCTCATGTTCGTCCCTGTGCACTTCCAAGTTCACTATCTGCTCGGTGAACATGATTGCGGGTTGCTCGTCTTCATAGAATCTTATCAGATTCGCTTCCTCGCCGTGGTTCCTGCTGCGGCACTCCGATACGTAGTGCCCGAGCTTCTGAAAATTGTAGCACTTCACCGTGCTCTTGTTTCTTCGGGTCGTGGTGCCTTCCTGACGGGGTGCGCTGCTGCCGTGACCTCGCATGTCTCGACCTCGCCCTCGTCCTCGGCCTCTACCACGTGGTCGGCCATCTCCGCCGTACCCGCCACGCCTCGACGAGCTGGAAGAAGACTAAACTTCATGGTTCTTCTTCTGCTTGGCCACCCATTCTTCATGCGTAAGCAGGAGGTGCTTTTCATTTTCCCTGTCGCCATAGCCCTGAAGCCTCTCCTCATGGACTTTTAGATGACTGAAAACCTCCTCGACTAACATAGTCGTGAGGTCACCGAACTGCTCGATCGACGTCACGATCTACATGTACCTGTGAGGTGCCGCTCTTAGGAACTTCTTGACCACGCTGGTCTCGTCCACTTGTTCACCTAGCGAACGAATACCTGTTACTATGGATGTAAGCTTCATGGTAAACTCGTCCACACATTCACCGTCCCTCATACGGAGAACCTCGAACTCGTTCTTCAAGGTTTGAACCTTGGCTTCTTTGACGCGGTCTGCGCCCATGTGCATCGTCCGCAATGTCTCTCACACTTTTTTTGCGGAATCCTTCTCGGCGATCATGAGAAGGACATCTTCCGGAACTCCCTGAAAGATGGCGGCGAGAGCCATCCGATCCTTGCGCACTTCGACAACTCCATCTTCTAACGCCTCCCAAGCACCTTGCGCCAGCAGATTCACCCGCATCTTCAATGCCCACACTGAGTAGTTGCTCTTCGTGAGCATCGGATAGTTGAGCGTCACGTTTTCTTCCTTCCAGATCTTCGTCGCCGTCGTGTCTCCTCTGGTGGATTTGCTAGGTGACTCCATGTACTTCGGCATAGGCTCTGATACCAAATTTTGGTTCCAAATATGAGATCGTTGCCAAAGCAATGATAAAGAGTTTAAAGGAGAATAAGGAGAACACTCTATTGGGAGAAAAGTTCTTTCTCTTTGTTTGGAAGATAATATGTCAAATACAAGTTTTTGAGTTAAAATGAAATGCATACAACTATGGCTATTTATAGGAAAGGAAATACTAAATTAAAATCCTTGCTCATCAAGTATCCTTGCTCATCAAGTTTGCTTGCTCCCCATGTTTGCTTGCTCCCCAAATTTGTAAAGACTTGCTCACCAAGTTGAGCTTATTAATCTCACAATATATCCAAAAGAAAGAATGAAAAAGGTAGGTAAACAATGATATCCTACCTGATTTGGATTTACTGATCTTGGTGTTTGTATTAAGTGTATTAAGAGAAAGCACACAAGACACACACTTAAGAAAGTAGCCACAAGAAGCTCACAACTCATTGAAATTATACATATCGATATTTGTGGGCCATTTGACGTTCCATCACTTGGTGGAGAAAGGTATTTCATCCCTTTTATCGACGACGTTTCACGTTTTGGATATAGTCTATTTGTTGCATGAAAAATCTCAATCGCCCTAGAGGTGTTTGTCAATGAAGTTGAAAGACAATTAGACAGAAATGTGAAAATTGACAGGTCTGACAGAGGTGGAGAATACTATGGAAGATATGATGAAAGTTGACATCGCCTTGGTCTATTTTCTAAGTTCCTAGAAAGCCGTGGCATATGTGCTCAATACATTATGCCAGGAGCACCACAACAAAATGGTGTATCAGAAAGGCGTAATCGTACTCTAATGGATATGGTTATGAGTATGTTAGGTAATTCTTCTTTACCCAAATCTTTGTGGATGCATGTTTTAAAGACCGTTGTATATTTATTGAACAGGGTTCTCAGTAAGGCAGTTCTTAAGACACCTTTTGAATTGTGGATGGTAAGAAAACCTAGTTTAAGGCACCTGCATGTTTTTGGTTGCCCAGCGGAAGTAAGAATTTATAATCCACATGAAAGGAAACTGGACTCAAGGACAATCAGTGGTTTCTTCATTGGTTATCCAGAGAAATCTAAAGGGTATTGATTCTATTGTCCTAACCATAGTACAAGAATTTTTGAAACTGGAAATGCTAGGTTCATTGAAAATGGTGAAATTAGTGGGAGTTTGGAACCACGCAATGTGGAAATTCATGAAGTTAGAGTGCAAGTACCTTTGCCTCCATCCTCTTCTCAAGTTGTTGCTCCTGTTCATGTTGACCATGATATAATCATTTGCAAGAATAACATATTAACGACCAAACACCACTGAATGATGTTGTACTAAATGAACCTATCCTAGATGATCCACAAGAAGTCGCATTAAGAAGATCTGTAAGAGAACGTAGATCCGCTATTTTTGATGATTATGTGGTTTATCTACAAGAGTCAGAATATGACTTAGGACTTGATAATGATCCAGTTTCATTTTCACAAGCCATAGAAAGTGAGAGTTCTACTAAGTGGTCAGACGCCATGAAAGAAGAGCTAAAATCAATGGATCACAACGAAGTTTGGAACGTTGTTGAATTGCCTGAAGATTGTAAATGAGTCGGGTGCAAGTGGGTCTTCAAGACCAAGCTCGACTCAAATGGCAATATCGAAAGACAGAAGGCCCGACTCGTTGCCAAAGGTTTTACTCAGAAAGATGGTGTTGATTACAAAGAGACTTTTTCACCTGTCTCTAAAAAGGAGTCTATGAGGATTGTTATGGATATGGTAGCTCATTATGATTTAGAGCTCCATCAAATGGATGTGAAAATTGCTTTTCTGAATGAGAGTTTAGGTGAAGAAGTGTTAATGTATCAGCCTGAAAGTTTTGTGGTTGACGAAAAAGAACATATGATGTGTAAACTGAAGAAGTCAATATATAGACTTAAACAAGCTTTCCGACAATGGTATCTTAAGTTCAACGATACCATAACATCTTTTGGATTTAAAGAAAACATCGTTCATCAATGTATATATTTGAAGATCAGTGGGAGTAAGTTTATAATTCTGGTTTTGTATGTTTACGACATCTTGCTTGTTACTAACGATCTTGGTTTATTACGTCAAACACAAGATTTTCTCTGTAAGAATTTTGAAATGAAAGATATGGGTGAGGTATCCTATGTGATCAGGATAGAGATATCTCATGATAGATCACAAGGATGGTCGGGATAATCTCAGAAAGCATATATTAATAAAGTTCTAAAGAGATTCAAGATGGATAAATGCTTTGTAAGTGTCGTTCCAATTCAGAAGGGAGATAAATTTAGTCTTAATCAATGCCTAAAGAATGAATTAGAACGCAAACAAATGGAACAAATTCCTTATGCATCAATTGTTGGAAGTTTGATGTATGCACAGACTTGTACCAGGCCAGACATCAATTTTGCTGTCGAAATACTGGGCAGGTATCACAGTCATCCTGGAATAGATCATTGGAAAGCTGCAAAGAAAGTACTGAAGTATGTGCAAGAAATGAAAGATCATATGCTCACTTATAAAAGATCTGATCACCTTGAGGTGATTGGATATTCAAATTCAGATTTTGCCGGATGCGTGGATTACAAAAAATCCACTTTTTGGCTATTTATTCTTTTAACCAAATTAGTGATTTCATGTAAGTGTGAAGCAGTTTGTCATTGCTGCATCCACTATTGAAGCTGAATTCGTAGCATGCTTTGAGGCTACGATTTATGGTTTATGGCTGCGGAATTTTATTTCAGGACTTGGAATTGTCGACATTATCGCCAAGCAGCAATCTTCTTTTCTAAGAAAGACAAGTATTCGAAAGGTGCTAAGAATATAGAATTGGAATACTTTGTCGTGAAAGAAGAAGTTCAAAAACAAAGGGTGTCAATCGAGCACATTAGCCTAAAGGTTATGGTTGCAGATCCATTAACGAAAGGATTACCCCCTAAAACATTTATAGATCATGTTAAAAGAATGGGAATCCTTGGATGTCATCCTTGATGTAATTTAAGTTTTATATGATTGACACTTTGAGCTCGTTTATTTTGTTTCTTATATGAAGTAATGAATCTTGTTTTCTTTTATGATTAGCATATACATGAATGCATTATATGATCAAGATTCGGACCATTATGAATACCTTATTATGTGTCATGTTAAGTGTGAAGCTAGTATTGTGATACATGGAAGGGACTATGTCGACAAATTGACGTACAACCGCTATGATCCTTATTACTTTTCATGCTTAATAAAGACTTTATGATGTAACTGATATTATGATGGATTTATCTTATACTATGCGCACTTACGTTTATTATTAAGCCATATGGTATCTAATGACACATGGGCCAAGTGGGAGAATGTTAGACTTTATTTTATAAAGCCCACGTATGTGTATGGCCCAAGTGTAATATCAATTAGTGGGCTTAATATATAATCAGGTTAAATCCTATTGGTTAATTAAAATAAAGATAACTTCTCTATATAACTTGATGGTGGGTCTATATAAAGAGAAACCCTAGAGATTGGTCATCTCTCAACTCATTTACGCAGTTTTTTTGAGCCATCGCAAAAAAAAACTATCAAGACTAAAGGGTCAAGAGAGAGAAACCAATTCCGGTGATTCCGCGACTGCCTCTGTTGCTCTCGTCATGTATCGATGTAGGTTTTCTTGATCTCTAATGTTTTGAGAAAATCATCTAGTTCTAAGATCTTGGCTAATTAGGATCGTTTAAATTATGCTTACGGTTACTGCCATTTATTTCTTTTTATTTTAAATACGAATATGTTAGTTGACAAAATTAAATAGAGGGATAAGTCAGTATTTAGTCACTATTTTTATAATGACGTGCTAATAATAAATAATTACTTAAATATAGTGGTTAGTTTGCAATTTAAGTTTGGAAAATGGCTAGATATCTACCCATATAATTATTATTGCAAATTCTGAGTAAAAATCTAATTTGACATTTGCTAGTAAATTATCTATAAAACCACTGAAAGTCTCTAAAACATCCTTAAATTAATATTAAAAACGGTTTTGTAAGAACAAAAAGCTGTACAATTGGATATTATATATATAGCGAAATTGACTCCACATGGCCACTAAAACTAAACAAAGGCAAATTATAAAGATTATGCAAATATTTATAAAACGCTGAAAGTTTCTAAAACATCCTTAAATTATAAAAACCGGTTTTGCATCTTTCCTAAAAAAAAGTTGTACCACTGGATATTATATAGCGAAATTGACTTCACATGGCCACTAAAACTAAAAGAATTTAAATGATAAAGATTCTGCAAATTGAGTATTTATTAATAATGACTAATTATGTACAGCTGTCACTGCGCTAATATATTTTACTCGAGTGTTCACATATGTGTGTTCAAGTCATCGTACATATGGTGTTGACTTTCTTACAGCTCTCAGAAACAACTTAAGGTCAAGTGTGGAGGGATATATATCTGCATATCTATATTTGAACGTTGTACGTTTTCTCGACTATACTTTCCTGAGTAATTCTTTCTAGCCTGCTTGATTGGGATCCAAACCTCAGAATCATCAGTAAGTTATATGGTTACTGTTAATATTCTTCAATGATGATGATCGTTTTGATTATATTAGACGTAACAAATCCTCTGAATATATCGGATATACGGCAGGACTATATATAGAAGAGGAAACTATACTTGCCTAGCTAGATCTACAGTCTACAGGTTTTAAGGTCAGCCGTACTCTCTCGTTGTTAACAACTATTGTCATTTCCATGATTTTTTATCATTATCATTATTATTATCTATTCCTGAACTCCTATTTCTGTATTTTCTTTGACTTCATATTTTATATAGATATTTGTTTTGCGTAAATTGTCTTTGGGTTAAATTTCTTTGACAGTAGAATGCAAAATGATCTTTTTAGTCTCCAAATTAATTTTTTGAACAAAATGATACGTATAGCATTTATATCATATTAATAATAATAAAAATACAACACCTGAAATGGAATGCAGAACATATTTCTTAATTTAACTAACTTGTTGACATATATATATATATATAAATATTAAAGTATATCTTGCTCTAATATTCTAATTTATTAATTTTATTGATTTTTTTTAGTGTCGGATATATTTTAAAAAAATGTTGCAAATATGATAATTGCACTAGCTCTTTTAAGTTTCTATTAAAAAATTAGTTCACCAGATTCGTAGTAAATTAAATTAATTAAGAGTTAATTTAATTTATTGTTAGTATTTGATTTGATTTACTCTTTGTATATAATCTACTGCGGTCCTGGTGGAGTGGGCTATTGTTTTAATGGACTACTTTAAAAAAAAAAAAAAAAAGAGTTGGACTTTAAGGTTAGTGGCTTAATTATATCTATAATGTAATATAATATATACATATATATTATAAAATTAACTAGCTACTAGGCTGTAATTAGAAACATTTACAGTGGTTTAGAAGTTGGATTCCGAAGATTCAAATTATTTATAGAAAAGAACTTTAAACTGCTACAAAACTTTTGACAATTATTGTCCTCTAAATATTATTTAGTGGATACAAATGTATTGGACTCTCTGGGGTACTTGGGACTAAATATTTAATCCCTTTTCTGGAAGTGCATGGTATATAACGGTAATATAAAATAAATATGTATGCCGTGAAGCGAGTAGTTTTTTAGTTTTGTTATTATTGTTCATTAATAATTTCAGAAGCGTGGACCTGCATTTTTTGTTACAATTGATACAATTCTTATCGGAGTATTACCACTAAAAACGATATACATAATCTTCACTCAAGCAAGTTCACGCTAAAATTATATTTATTGTGATCTTTGGGGGTAAAATTTTAAAGTCAACAAGGCCTAGCTAGCTAATCAATCATTGGTTTTCCGATTATTTAACTATTCACGTATTAGATTGTTTATGTATATAGTATATGAGATATTAAGTGTATACTGTATAATTAATACAGTTTGTTAATAATGGACGGCTCAGATTAGAGCTCGTCACTTGTATTTATACCAAACAGTTAGAGTGCGATCACTCAGTCAAGTCAATACAATCAAATCAGTTTTGACTCATCTCTCTCTCTCTCTCTCTCTCTCTCTCTCTCTAGTCTGTTATTTCTGTTATGGTATCAGAGCTAGTTTCACAAACCCAGCTTCAACGCAACAATGGCATTTTCGGCGGTGAATACGAATGTATATCTGGCTCAGACATGATCAATTTCTTCTAAGCTGGCTCTTTGCGTCGATTTCAGAGAGTATGCTAGGTCATGTCAATCGATGTGTCAATTCGGGATGGTCTGGACCACTCTAGGTTAGATCTTTCAAACTACGTTGAAGGCGCGAGTTATGGAATTGCGATTTGCACTTCAGACAATGAAGAAAGGCAATTTAAGCATTGACGAATACATCCTCAAGATGAAGACAATCACCAACAATCTAAATTGTGCCGGATCTGTAATCGAAGATGATGATCTCGTGTTGTATGTTCTTGGCCGTCTCGACGCTGAATATGATCTAGTAGTCGTCAATCTCACTAGTTTCTCCGACCCTCTCTAACCACTAGAAGTTTAATTTGCACTTCAGTCACAAGAAATGTGAATTGAAGCTCAGAACTCTGTGTCTGGTTCAGATTCGACGGGTGCACCAATGGCGAATCTTGCCTTTAGAGGAGGACGAAGCAATGGAAATTGAGGACGCAATCGTGGGAGATCAGGAGGTCGAGGCAACAATGGCAATAAACCTACATGCCAGTTGTATGGAAGAGTAGGTCACCTTGCCATGAAATGCTATCATTGCTTCGATCTGGCATTTCAAGGATCCACATTGCAAGCCTCTACTCAAAGCTCGCCTCAACAAACCTACAACAACTCACAAGTGCATAATCAAGCTGGAGAACATGCGTACATGGCGAGTCAGGAAGATCAGACAAATCAAGAGTGGTACTTGGACAGTGGTGCCACAAACTATGTCACAGCCGATCTATCCAATCTCAACATTCAAGCTGACTACAAAGGAAAGAACAAGCTCATAGTCGATAATGGTTCCTCTCTCCCAATTTTACGTATAGGTGATTCAACACTAAAAGCTAATCCCATGCTAACTCGTTCAAAAACAGGCATCACAAAAGCAAAGCTTTTTGCTATTGAATCAAATATATTTGACATTGTAGGGGAACCAACTACTATTTATGATTCTTTATCTAACCCACAGTGGAAAGCTGCCATTAATGTAGAGTATACTGCCTTGCATGACAACAAGACCTAGTCACTGGTTCCAGCAAGTCAAGCTTCAAACATAGTCTCCACAAAGTGGATATTCAAGCAAAACAGAACACAGATGGCTCCCTGAACAAACTGAAGGTAGCACGTGGCGTTAAGCAAACACTAGGGGTTGACTTCTTCGAGACCTTCAGCCCAGTGGTCAAACCCTCAACCCTGAAGGTGATCTTCAGTCTCGCTGTCACGCATGGCTAGGACATCAAACAAGTCGATGTAAATAATGGTTTTCTAAATGGCGTTCAACATGAAGAAGTGTTCACCTACCAGCCTGAGGGATATGTTGATCCGAACAAGCCAGAGCATGTTTGCAAGTTTCACAAGGCATTGTACGGCCTCAAATAAGCACCACGCGCGTGGTACGAGCAACTCAACCTGGCCTTGCTTTCTTAGGGTTTCATCAACTTGGTATCAGATACATCACTATTCATATACAAGCAAGGATTAACATGCATATACTTGCTTGTATATGTGGATGATATTGTGGTCACCATGAACAGTCCACAACTCATAGCCAAGGCAATCCAAGACTTGGACAAATCGTTCAAGTTAAAGAGTCTAGGCTCAATCAGTTTCTTCCTTGGCTTTGAGGCATGCAGAGATGAGACTGGTCTAAGTCTAACACAGAGGAAGTACCTGCGTGATCTACTAGCCAAGACAAATATGAATGGAGCAAATTCATGCCCTACCTCCATGTGTTCAAGTACAAAGCTGTACAAAGGTGATGGAGATCCCTTTGACCAACTCTCACTGTATATAAGCACCATAGGCTCATTACATTACCTGACGAAGACAAGGCCAGAAATTTCTTTTGTCGTGAACAAGTTGAGCCAATTCTTGCAAGCTCCCACAGTCAAACATTGGGCAACGTGCAAGTGACTCCTTCGATACCTGGCTTGCACACCATCTCAAGGCATGCGCTTCACATCAGCTCGGCGTCTCACACTAACTGCATTTTTTTATGCTGACTGGGCCTCAAACGTCGACAACAGGCATTCAATGAGTGGACTATGTGTTTTTCTTGGACCTAATCTAATATCCTGGTCGTCAAAGAAGCAGGACATCGTAGCTCGCAGCTCCATTGAGTCAGAGTATCGAGCACTAGCTTCAGTCACAAGCGAGATCATCTGACTGGAGTCTCTCTTTTCTAAACTCGGCATCAAACTAGAACCTGGTCCAGCGGTGATATGGTGCGACAACATGGGTGCGGGTTCACTAGCTGCAAATCTTGTGTTCCACGCACGCGCTAAACACATAGAAATAGACGTCCATTTTAGACGTGAGAAGGTCGTCAGTAATGTCGTCGAAGTCAGATACATTCCTACAATAGAGCAAGTCGCTGATATTTTTACAAAGGCCCTAACTATACTCAAGTTCGACTTTCTCTCGTCCAAACTAAATATGATCACAAACCATGTCTAGTTTGAGGGGGCGTATTAAGTGTATACTGTTGGATATAGTTTGTTAGTAATGGACGACTCAGATTAGAGTTCATCACTTGTATTTATACCAAATAGTTAGAGTGCAATCACTCAATCAAGTCAATACAATCAAATCAGTTTTGAGTCATTTCTCTCTCTCTCTCTCTCTCTCTCTTGTTATTTCTGTTAGGAGACCTTATAATTATTAATGGTGTATATGAATTACTATTGCATGGAAACTACATCAGATGTATATCCGTTAATTGTTGATAATATATAATTCGTCACATATGTGTGTATTCGTGCGCAACCTCGTACATATGGTGTCGAGTCAATGAAAATATATTATATGCTTATTTTTCAATAATCAGAAAAGGAACAGCTTATGTTACTTAATTAGACGTTTCCAGGCTGTAATATATAAATAAATATTATTTAGTTTAAGGTCATGTAAATTATAATGATGTATTTTATACATATATGAACTAACATATCATTTTTTTTTTACTTTTTGTTTTGTATTTTTCTGATTCGCAGATGTATATACTTCGTTGAAATCTTCTGTGAATCTAGAGTCCTGAGAATCATCAAGCAGTTGACTTATATTAATTGTGTTCGTAAGTGAATTTCTTATTTAATATAAATTGTGGTTTAATTTATTAAACATATATATCTGATAAGTCTCTTCATCCGATATAGTACTAAGAGTCGAGAAAGAGATTATTTGGGACTTTGGCTAGATCTACAGTCTTCAGATTCAGGTCAGGCATACTTTTATTAGCTGATCCTCTTATATATTAGCATTAACTATAAATGTTGTCGTGCCATTTGAGTTAGATATATGTTTTCTTTAATACATTATTATGAAAAAAATTACACGTGGTAAGCCACTAGAAAAGATTATAAGACATTTAAAGTTTTAAGATAATAAATAAAGGACGCTTTAGCTTACTAGACTTTTTAAAACTTAGAATCGTGAAACAACCAACGTTTTAGTAATATTTGATAATTAGCCAATCTTTGATGTAATAAGACATAATTATACTTATTGTTCCTACTAATTCTTTGTAAAAAATAAAATAAATTAATTTTTTTTATCTATAACTAAATACTCTCTCTCTCTCTCTCTCTCTCTCTCTCTCTCTCTCTCTCTCTCTCTCTCTTCATTACATTTTTAGCCATAACGAAAGTTGAAAAAAAAAAAACAGCATCGCAGTTAATAGTCGATAATAACTGTTAATATGTTTCTACCAGAAATCTATTAACAGTATACCAACTATTAGTTAAAGCAAAAACCTATTAACAGTTACTAACGACTATTAACTACGTTTTTTTTTTTTATATTTTTGATCTTTGTACATGGTTAAAAAATGTGACGAGAGAGAGAGAGAAAGAATGAACGTGAAAATAGCGAGAGAGAGAGAGAGAGAGAGAGAGAGAGATACGAGATCCTAATAATTAGGGATTTCGAATAATAATTTAGACTATATTAATTTCGAAAATAAATTATACTAACTAATCAATAAGGTAAAAATGGTATAAACAATGTGCCACATAAGCAAAATGGTTAGAAATAAAAAAAAAAATCATAAACGTTTGACAAAATAAAATTCTTAAGTTTGAATAGGCTATCAGTTACAAATCTCATAAATAAAGTTGTCTATTTTAATTTTAATGATGATGTGACAATTAATTTTAAATATTACACACCGATTCTATAATATATATATATATATATATATATATATATATATATATATATATATATATAAACTAATAGCCAAGACATTAACCTTCGAATTTAAGTTTCTGAAGTTATGAGTGGATAAAACCATTTTTGTTAGTCGATTTGATTTGTTTTCGTGCATAAGTTATTTTCCTTGATTTCTGTGAGATTTTGAAATTAAGAAAAATGAAATATGGGCGGTTATTTTTTTTATTTTTCTTTTTTATTCTATTGAATTTTGTCAAATATATTTAATTTGTTTTGGTTAATACTTATTTTGCAATATACACAATATATTGGCTATTTCACAAAATATGATTTTCAAATTTACTATTTAAAATAGAGTTCCCTAACTATTATAACTAGATTTTCCGGCATCATAACCGTACGTAGATATATTTTGCAATCGTACAAGGATGTAGCTAGCTATGAATTTAGAAATTCTTTTACTTTGAGTTATAAAATTATTGGGAAGCGAATTAAAGTAAGTT
Organism: Urtica dioica subsp. dioica; assembly: GCF_054948205.1. NCBI lineage: Eukaryota > Viridiplantae > Streptophyta > Magnoliopsida > Rosales > Urticaceae > Urtica > Urtica dioica. The sequence continues at coordinate 35,627,645 of NC_142760.1, forward strand.
TTTTTTATGCAATCTATAAATTAAGAGAAACTGTCATTTAAATCCCTTGAGTTTTATCAAATGTTGTATCTAAAATGAGTTTTCAAGTCTATCAGAATCATTCTCACAATTTCTTGTTTATCATTAAATTAACCCATCTGTTTTACAAAGTTATCTTTTATAATAAATTTTATTCCACCTTTACATGTAAAATTACCAAAAGAACATAAATTATGGGTGTAGTTTATCCCCTAATATCGTTATTCATGAAATTCAACTACATTTAGTATCTTTTCACTCCGTGTTTATAGCTCATTGATCTTTATAAATTCATACGAATAGGAGATGTTACAGTTGAAAATAGGATTGCCTTTTCATAAAAAAAAAAAAAAAGAGTTGCTTAGGTCAGACAATATAGATTTAGTCTAAAAATTGACGTATATTATGCAAAACAGCTACGAGTGCCGAGTTTTCAAAGTTCAGGGATTACAAAATAAAATATAGGGATCGCCAAAACCCGAAAAATCCAGTGCCAAATATACCTATATTAAATCACAGACATATCATACGAAGCACATGTACGTTGTCTGTTGTGGTTGTCATGCCCACTACACTACATATTTTGTTCTTCAACTGCTATGTTTGAAATAAAACACGTCCCTTGTAATCTGTTACAAATAAGATATCACTTTAAATACTACTAGGGCAATTTATGTAACTTCAAGGAGTAATCAAATAGTCTAAGCTCTATAATAGAGAATTTCAATGGTGCAGGGAATATTGTATTGGGAAGTCATGGAGATTGTTTTGTCAGTTGTTATCCCTATTGTGCAATGCGCATCGCCTCATGTAGCCAAGCGATGGCAACACCACAGAGACATGAAAAAGAACATGGGCGCTCTGAGAGACGCCTCGGAGAAACTCAACAGCCGAAAAGCAGATCTAAAGACGAGACTCGAAACTGAGGTCGTCCCCGGAGAATCCGAGGAGGTAGAGGAAGTCAAACTCTGGCTGAAGCGTGTGGAAAATATTATCTGCGAAATAGAAAAACTTGGAAACAAAGCAGCGGGGGTCAAATTCTTATCACAGGCAGGGATGGGGAAAAGAGTTGAAGAAATGGTACCGGAAGTGGTCGGACTGTATGAAGAAGGAGTCGAATTACGAGAAGGCAGTTTGGTCAGGAAGCTAGAGCAGCGTGGAAAGGCGAAGCCGACATCAGCAGCGATATTTGGAAGTGAAACTACGAGGGAGAAGACAAAGAGCAAGATCTTGGGGTTCTTGGTTGATGAGAAATCAGTGAGGATCGGAGTTCATGGCATGGGAGGGGTCGGTAAGACAACAATGCTTGAACATATCCATAACGGCCTATTGAAACCGGGGGACAAGATTGGAAGCAAGTTTCACAAGGTGATCTGGATCACGGCATCAAAGGCATCCGGTGTCAGAGGTTTACAAGATAAAATCGGTTTTGAGCTTGAGTTAGGTCCCGATGTTTTACAAGACAAGGACGGCAAAGAAATTAGGGCCAAGGTGTTGTTAAGAGAGTTCAACATGCCCAAAAACAAGAGGTTTGTGCTCATCATCGATGATATGTGGGAAGATTACCCTCTGGAAAAGATCGGAGTCCCCAACCCAACCGTGGAAAACGGGTGTAAATTAGTAATCACGACTCGGTCTCGCGATGTTTGTAGCCTGATGGAATGTGGTGAGATAATAGAGATGGGACTTCTATCAAAGCAAGAGGCAGTGGAGTTGTTCTTGGATAAGGTCGGAAAAAGAGTGGCCACGGATCCAAGACTTAGTGAAATAGTCAAGCAGGTCACTGCAGAATGTGCAGGTCTTCCTCTCGCAATTGTCACAGTGGCTGGGTGCTTGAGAGACAAAATGGACTTGAGAGAGTGGGAGGTTTCGCTGACAGAGCTCAGGGACGCCACATCTTCCATATCGAAAAAATTTACAAGAATTTTGAGGTTCAGTTATGATCGTTTGAAAGATGAAAGCCTCAAAGAGTGTCTTCTGCACTGTGCGTTATACCCCGAAGACCATCTGATCGATAGAAACATGTTGATTGACCAGTTGATCATAACCCAAGGAAGTGTTGAGGAAGTTAGGACGAGGAAACATAAGATGGACAAGTTTCATGTCATGTTGAACGAGCTCGTGCGTAATTGCATGTTGATAGAAGCGGTTAACGACATTCAAGAGAGATGTGTGAAACTCCACGACTCAATGAGGGATATGGCGATACAGATCATGCGCGAGAATCCTTCTCGGTTCATGGTGGGGGAGGCGGGGGTAGAGAAATGGGACGAGCAACTGGAGAAGGTTTCATTGATGGGAAACAATGGAATCGGGGTTAACGAGTCCCCAAAGTGTCCAAGACTATCGACATTAATTATCAATGTAAACGGGCTGAAAATCATCTTTAAAGATTTCTTTACAAGAATGAAGGGACTACGTGTTCTTGATCTATCCGGCACAAGAATACAAACCCTGCCCGGTTCTGTCTCTTATTTGGAAAATCTCACCATGTTGTTGCTTAGAAATTGTACGGCATTGACGTGCGTACCAGATCTGTCGGAATTGAGGAACTTGATAAGGCTTGACATGCTCAACGCACGCATCACCGAATTTCCTCGAGGCTTACAAAAGTTGGCTAAATTGATGTATCTTGACTTAGGTGGTGTCAAGGTTAAGTGTTACCCGAAAAGGCTTTTGTCCGACCTCTCCGATCTCCGGTACCTCTCGATTGTGCTGCCGTGCAGCGCAGAACTAGAGAGCGCAGAAGAGTTGACGACTTTAAAGAAGCTAGAGACTCTAAAAGTCGAGTTCATGAAATACACCTTGTTTAACGCGTATTTTAGGTCGGCGACGGAGCATGTGCGTGATTTAAGATTTCAAGTGGGATACCTCCCGTCACTAGATGAAGCTCCGAACTCCGCGCTATTGTTCTGCGGCCCGCGATCAGAGGATGAGGGCCTTCATGATCTCCCGATAACGATTCCCGAAACTGTTGAGAGCCTCACTGTGCTTTGCTGTTTCATTGCAGAAACTTTGTGTCGTTTCACATCCATCAAAAACATAACGAATCTGCAGATTCTCAATATCAGGGCGTGCGACATTGAGTACATGCTTTATTATTCTCCATCCATGTTTCCTCTGCTCGGAAACATCAAGGAGTTGGAACTTCAATTGTTGCCAAACCTACATGCGTTAGTCGGTCCTGCGAGAGATGGCACGGGCTCTTCTCCACCGCTGCCACTCGGTGCATTTTCCGCTCTCAGGAAACTGACTCTCGATGAGTGTCAAAAATTGAAGACATTATTTGTAGTTAACAAAGAGGCCTCGTTGCCGAGTCTGGAAGAGATCACCGTCAAGGACTGCGAGGAGTTGGAGGAAATAATATCATATGAAAACAAAGATGCAATAATAATGAATCTTCCCCGTCTGAAGAGCATCATCTTAATCAATTTGCCCAAATTGAAGGTCGCTAAGTTCGTTGCAGATTCCTTGTCGCATGCTATGATACGTAAATGTCCAGAGTTGGAGGAGGTCGCCTCTTCTCTTCGACCTTTCATTGGCATCGACTTGGATCTTTGAAGGTCGTTGGAAAGAGAGCATATGTTATTCTAAGCCTTTGAAACATCCTCATAATTCTTTTTTGCATCATTGAATGTTGTTTGATTTTTTTTTACACGTTTTCTTGTTGAATTATTATTTTACGTTTAAGTATATTAACTCTAAATTGTAAACCTTCTCTATTAAATAAGCATAAATGTGCACGTTGTTTGTCCAATTGGAATATAATTTCCTGTCTGCTCCATATTGGAATAGACTAAGAAACCATGTATGTTATGTTCTTTTGGTTCCCCTGGTTCGTCTCTGCTGCGGTTCAATCCTCGACGATCTACACATGCGAGGATAAATTAGATTGGTGTTTGAGGAACCTGATTGAGTCACCGATGAATGCCGAAGCTCTCTGAAGGGGCGAATATGGTTCAAAAACATTATTATCAATTTTTTAAAAAAATTGAAACTTTGGCTATATTGCTAATCAATTAGTTTCAAATGTCTATTTTGTATAATTTTTCCTTTTATAAAGGGTGTGTAAGATATAAATATACAAATATGGAAAAAAGTATATTATTTTGGGCTCAAAATTCGGGGGTCAAAATTTTAATTTTTAAAGTTAGCTCCACTTTGCTTCTGAATACTCGCTTGAATAATTATAGAAGCAAAAGGACAAGGATAAGTATGGTTTGTTCTCATGACTGAACTTGTACTTCTAAGGTGATACAATATCCACAGAATTCAAGGAAAAAGACAGAGTTGAAACATATAGAGATATTCATGTTGAGAGTATGGTTCACCCGAATGAGCTCTACACAATTAATCCACAGAAGCCTTTGCTCTGCTGGGTTATGGAACAACAATAAGAAAAAAGTACTAAATTAAATTAAATTAAATTATGGAATTCAACAACTCAGTTGATCAGCATTTTGGCTGAACTAGGTTAGTTTTGACAGCATCTTCATAAGTAATCCAATTATATTGAGGTGCGTATCTTAATATCTCGAAAAGAGTCCAATTGCTTTCCAGTCTCGTCACAGAAAATCAATAATACACCAGTTCTGTTATACTTGCACAAAAATGAGCATTTGGAATGGATGGATGAAAAATCCTTATGCCCGGAAGACAAAAATAATCAAGGTCGTTGAATCATATGATTTTAGAGATTCAACGGCCCAAAAAATAGCTTCTGAATCTTTTTAAAATATTTTACATTTTCTAATTTTTTTTTTCGAAATGCAGACTGAATGGTTTCTATTGGAATTGAAGGGTTTGTTTTTGTAATTGGTTTAACTGAGTGTTTAGTTGTTGTTTAGTTGTTAGCGGTTGTTTTCTTTTGTTGTAAGCAATCTTTAAATAGATTGTTACTTTACTTTTTTGTCCTTGTCTTAATATGTTAGTTAAGGGTAGTTTTGTACTTTGTCAAATCTGTACTTTTAAATTGGGTCTTCGTTCCCAATTCGAATTAATGAAATCAGTTCTTTTCTTGAGTTTGAATTTCGTTCATCTTCTTCTTCTCTGAAACTCTCTCTAGGGTTTCGATCGTATTATGGTATCAGAGCAATTCTCCGCGAATCAATCCTGATCGGAACTCAGTGACAACCTAAAATCCTTTCTTCTCCGTCTCTTTCCTTTCGTTCTTTTGGCAAAATGTCGAGCGATGGAATCTTGGCAGGAGAGCTCTCTGCGAGTGGAGTTACATCTCGGAAAACCTCGATCGACGATGTCGTTGATCCTTTTTTCTTGCATCACACTGATTCACCAGGAATGGTCTTGGTTACACAGCAGATGAATGGCGAGAATTACCAATCTTGGAGCCGATCGATGAGGATGGCTCTTCAAATCAAGAACAAGCTAGGGTTCATTGATGGATCAATTTCGAAGCCTGACGGTTCTAATCTTAGTCATCTGAATTCCTGGACGCGCAACAACAACATCGTCATCGCGTGGATTCTTAATTCCTGCTCTAAAGAAATTGCCTCCAGTGTTACCTATGGGGACTCAGCCATGGACATCTGGAAAGATCTTCAAGAGAGGTACGAACAGAGCAACGGGCCTAGGATCTTCGAACTCAGGCGAGAAATTATGAGTCTCACGCAGGATCAGATGACTGTTGGCGTCTACTACACAAAGCTCAAGATTCTTTGGGAAGAATTGAGTAATTACAAACCACCGTGTACCTGCACATGTGGAGGATCAAAGGATTTGGTCAATTTCATCAACGGCGAATATGTGATGAAATTTCTCATGGGGCTGAATGACGCTTTCAACACCGTTCGTGGCCAAATCTTACTCATGGATCCTCTTCCACCTATCAACAAAGTTTTCTCTATGGTGTGCCAAGATGAGAAACAGCGTTCCGTGAGTTCTGATAATTCTGCACCAGAACAGTCAAATCCGATGGCAATGGCGGTCAATGATGAGAGGAAATCCAACAAGAGAGACAAGCTCGTGTGCACACACTGCAAGATGACAGGGCACACTGTTGACAAGTGCTACAAACTCCATGGATTTCCGCCTGGTTACAAGCCAAAGCCAAGAAATCAGGCTAATCTTGCAGAAGGAACTCTCAACGTTCAAGAAGACAAGCCAGAGGTCAAGACCAACCCTGCACAGAATTTGACCAATGAACAGATTCATCAGATCATCAGCATGCTCTCCAATCAGCTCATGAGTCCAATGAATCCTGAAGGTCATACCAACATCAACCTGACATCTGCCAACCCAGGTTTATGCTGTTTAAATACAGACTCAGGTTGTGTCTCTAATTTTAGCACTCGTTGGATTCTTGATTCTGGAGCCTCAAGGCATATTTGCACTAATAAATCTCTTTTCCATGACATGAAGAAATTGTATAACTCAACTGTTACCTTACCTAACCATTCAGTTATACCGGTTTTTTTATTGTGGTGATATCTACATTAGTAAAGATCTTGTGCTCAAGAATGCCTTATTTCTTCCTGATTTTAAGTTCAATTTAATGTCAGTGCATTGCTTGACGCACAATCCATCTATCACTGTTTCCTTTACACAAGATTACGCTGATATACAGGACATGAAGACTGGGAAAATGATTGGCAAGGGTAGAGCACAAGAAGGGCTGTATGTGGTCACAGAGGAGGCTTCATGTCCTATCAATGTTATCTCTGCACACATATGGCACCACAGGCTTGGCCACTTGTCCTATAAGCGTCTAGAGTCTATTAAACATAAACTGTCCTATATACCTAGCAATAAGTCTGATCTTTGTTACATATGTCCTCTTGCTAAGCAAAGGAGATTACCTTTTCAGAATAACAATAGATTGTCTGAGAACATTTTCGATCTTGTCCATTGTGATATTTGGGGACCATATTCAGTCACCTCATACAATGGTTTTCGTTTTTTTTCTTACCTTGGTTGATGACTGTAGCAGATTTTGTTGGATTTATCTCATGAAAAATAAGTCTGATGTTCACAAGATAATTCCTCGTTTTTGCTCTATGATCACTAACCATTTTTCTTGCACTGTCAAACACTTCAGATCCGATAATGCCAAGGAGCTTATATTTTCTGACTTTTTCTCTAAAATGGGGATTCTGCATCAATTTTCATGTGTTGAGACTCCACAACAAAATTCTGTTGTGGAGAGGAAACATCAACACTTGTTGAATGTAGCTAGATCTCTATATTTTCAATCTCAAATTCCTATTGCCTATTGGTCTGATTGTGTCATGACAGCGGTGTATCTCATCAATAGAACACCTACTCCTCTTTTATCTCATAAGTGTCCTTATGAAGTTCTTTTCAAAAAGGAAGTTGATTACAATTTCTTGAGAGTTTTTGGGTGCTTAACGTTTGCTTCTACTTTACAGGCTCATCGTACTAAGTTCCAACCAAGGGCAAGGAAGTGTGTCTTCATTGGATACACACCTGGTGTAAAAGGATATAAATTACTTGACTTGACCACTCGAGATATTTTTATATCTCGAGATGTGGTTTTTCATGAAATTTTTTTTCCTTTTCACAATATTAAATCTGATTTTGCCCCAGCTGATCCTTTTCCTGACATAGTGTTTCCTTTACCTGATCTTCATTTGTCAGGTACTATGCCAGCAGATCATGTTCAGGACACTAGAGATGAGTCTCCAACAAGTAATGATAAAGCCTCCAGCACAAATATGGATTCAAGGACTACAGATCAACAATCAAACCCTGTTGAGACTACATCTGATAACCCTGGTGATGCTATCATACCCTTTAGGCGTTCAAACAGACAGAGAGCACCACCAACACGCTTGAGTGACTACCATTGCAATGTGACTTGTGCGAAATCAGGTGCTAAAGCTCCATCCCCACATCACATTTCTAAGTATTGTGCATATCAACATTTTTCTGCCAATTTTCAGACTTTTGTTTTATCAGTTTCTAGTCATTACCAGCCTCAATATTACCATCAAGCACGCCAACATGCTAATTGGAGAGAGGCAATGAGAGCAGAACTAGAGGCTATGGAAGAAAATAGAACTTGGTCTATTGTTGATCTACCAAGTGGTAAAAAGCCTATTGGTTGTAGATGGGTTTACACTAACAAATTTAATGCAGATGGTTCTCTTGCTCGCAACAAAGCACGTTTGGTGGCAAAAGGTTATAACCAAGTAGAGGGAGTCGATTTTATTGACACCTTCTCTCCGGTAGCAAAATTGACCACTATCAAAGTGTTATTGGCTTTATCTGCCACACATAATTGGATTCTGGCTCAATTAGATATAAATAATGCTTTTTTGAATGGTGAGCTGTTTGAAGAGGTCTATATGGATGTGCCTTTAGGTTATGATATTCAGGGGGAGCAAGGAAAAGGTCATGCCAAGAGGGTTTGCAAGCTTCATAAGTCAATTTATGGACTTAAGCAGGCGTCCCGGCAGTGGAATATTACATTCACAAAGGCTATACTTTCTTTTGGTTTTACTCAATCCAGGTGTGATAACTCCTTATTTACGCGTGGCTCAAATGAAAAATTGGTTATAATACTGCTTTATGTAGATGATATCATCATTGCAGGACCAAGTCTAACTGCTATAGCTGAGACCAAAACCTTTTTACATTCTCAGTTTAAGTTGAGGGACTTAGGGCCTCTGAAGTTTTTCCTTGGAATGGAAATTGCAAAATCTGATCTTGGCATTGTGTTGAGTCAACGCCAGTATGCCTTACAAATTTTAGATGATTATGGGTTCCTAGACTCTATGCCTGTGTCTACACCTATGAACCCACGTGTATCCTTGAACTCAAGTGATGGTGTTTTGTTAGATGACATAACCCATTATCGTCGCTTGATAGGAAGACTTTTGTATTTGACTATTTCAAGGCCTGATATAACCTTTGCTGTTAATGCTTTGAGTCAATACTTACAGGCTCCACGTGCTCTGCACTTACAGGCTGTGCATCATTTGTTGCGATACATTAAGGGAAATCCAGGTCAAGGATTGATGTTTCCAGCACAGTCGTCTACACAGCTCAGAGGCTTTTTCGATGCTGATTGGGGTGGATGCTTGGATTCTAGGAGATCTGTGTCTGGATATTGCGTGTTCATAGGAGACTCCCTGGTCGCGTGGAAGTCGAAGAAGCAGAGCACAGTTTCTAGGTCTTCGGCCGAGGCAGAATACAGAGCCTTGGCAGCGGCGACCAGTGAGCTTGTGTGGTTGCAACAACTGTTGAAGGATTTTCAGGTCAATTTGACTGGTCCAACAGTTTTGTTTTGCGATAACCAAGCAGCTGTGTATATAGCTTCGAACCCTGCATTTCATGAACGGACGAAACATATAGAGATAGATCTTTACTTTGTCCGGGATCATGTGCAACGCGGTGATGTGAAGCTTTTACCAGTCCGGTCTCAACATCAGTTGGCCGATATATTTACAAAGCCTCTTCCAGCTCCGATGCTGAAGTCTTTTACGTCCAAGCTGACTCTCATGGACATTTATCGTCCAGCTTGAGGGGGAGTATTGGAATTGAAGGGTTTGTTTTTGTAATTGGTTTAACTGAGTGTTTAGTCGTTGTTTAGTTGTTAGCGGTTGTTTTCTTTTGTTGTAAGCAATCTTTAAATAGATTGTTACTTTACTTTTTTGTCCTTGTCTTAATATGTTAGTTAAGGGTAGTTTTGTACTTTGTCAAATCTGTACTTTTAAATTGGGTCTTCGTTCCCAATTCGAATTAATGAAATCAGTTCTTTTCTTGAGTTTGAATTTCGTTCATCTTCTTCTTCTCTGAAACTCTCTCTAGGGTTTCGATCGTATTAGTTTCCGTCCATTTGTCTTGTAAGGCTTTGACTGCTTTGTTTGAACTACCAACAAATGAAATGGAATTATCTTTTCACTGAGACCTCATAATCAAGAAACAAAGCTCATCATTTCCTTCACCCTGTCGAAATAAACAGACGCTGTAATGATTCAGTAACAAAATCAGTCATATTCAGCTGCTTTAATTTTCGAAATCGATCTAGTCACAATCAATACAAACGTTACAGAGTCAGCAATGTCTGATTCAAAATATCGCGATATCGTTTTTTGAAGAGTCGGGGTAAAATATCAGCTATAATTGTTATCATTTTATAAATATCGTTAAAATATCGATGATATATCGACAAAATATCGATATTTTTAGTAGTTAAAAAATCCAAAATATCGACAAAATATCGTCCGAATTTGAATTTTATTTAATAAAAGAAAATAAGCAATTCATTATTTGCTTATTTTATTTTATTTTAATTTTCTTTATTTTTTATTTATTATTTCTTACTCTTTATATCTTTTACTTATTGATTTTACTTACTATTATTAATATTTCTTTATTTATATTTTATAATACATATAAATATATATATATATATATATATGACAATACCTATTTATATGTAAAATAAAAAATCCAGCTTTTGAATATATATATATATATATATATATATATATATATTCCTATATTTTTTTAATTTTTTTAAATTATATTTTGTTATAAAAATTTTATCGATATATTGATCGGTAGTCGATATATCATCGGTACCATCAGTATTAAAATTGTTATTGAATATCCATCGATAATCGATATTTCAGTAAAATCATAACTTCGGTACCGATACCGATAAAAGAAAAAGGAGTCTCATTCTCTCATCCTAAATTTTCCAATCAAAGCAACAAAATTTCTCTCTCAGAAGTGAATTAACAAAAGTCCTCAATAGAATGACTCAAGCACATTACAGTCGATTCCAATTAGGACTTATGCATATATAAATATATATTAGTGGACTCACATGCGAGTAGTTATGAACGATCCTGAGCAACCTAATGAGCTTATTGCGTTAATCATCCGGTCAACGACCCTCTCATAGCTGCGCTCTCTCTTTCCCTGAATGGGAGCTAAACCCGATCATCCGGAAAGAAATCGACGGGAATAAGACCACACACATCACACAATTAATTTATCAATCCGTCGATCGTGCACATCTAAGAACCTAAAAGCATGAATGAATGCGTTAAGACTACTAAGGGCGCGGAACCTTTTCTTTTATAGTAGTCAACACTCTGGAAGTCAAATTAGGTTTTCCTTACCCATTCATACCAGAAAATATATGTAGAAGGTCTTCCGCAAATCATTCTTGAGTAACAAAAAACTTACAAAAAATACAGCTATGCGCATAATGACCAAGATGTCTTAAATATACTGGAGCATGTTGCAAGACATTTTTCGAAACAAACTTGGACTAAAAAATAAGCCAACAACAGAGAACAACTAACTCGTGTAATTTGTGGTTGTTCTCGGTTATTCTGTTTGTTAATTGTAATTTGAATGATAGTAGCATTTTCCAATATGATTGTCTATAAAACTAAACTCATTATTTAGTTAAATAGGTTAGTATAGTTGCAATATTTATTATAAGAATTTTCTTAAAAACGAAAAAATCAGTGACAAAATCTGCTAAATTATAATCTTTATCATATTGGTGGCCAAAATATTAACAATGCATTATAAAGTTAATTTTGTAGATTAATATGTATTAAATAGGTTTGTCTCTAATTTACTATTTCAATTTAATTTTTGTTAAATAATTTTATTTTTTAAGTTCTTAAGCAAATGAGATATCATGCAACAACCAGGGGTTGGTCTGTGTGTATTTAGTTGTTGATCTTTCTTAATTGTAGTTGTTCTCGTTTAAGGATTTTGAGGATTTTATTGAAGATGAAATATAAGTGACAAAGTCATATTAGTCCTAAAGTGTAATCTATATTGAATATGTGGCCAAAATATTAAAAAAAAAATATTAATAATACCCTAAAAAGTTATATGTATATTAATATGAGATTTTTAATCTTTTTAAAAGCGAGATTAAAATTCTAATAGTTTATTACCTTATTTGGATTTGCCCTACTTGCCGGTCCGTAGATTATATTAATTATGTTTGGTAATTTTGAGGATTAGTTTTCTTGAAACCAGGGTTAAATACTTTAATAGTTTATTATCTTGTTTGGTGTGGCTTCTATATCCAACTTATTTTGATTAGGTTTGATGTTTCGGAAGGTTTGAATATTTCGTGTTTGTGTGATTTTATAAACAATTGATTTTTTTGAAAACGGGATTAAAATTTTATAAGATTTATTGTCTTTTATGGATTTTCTTGTCAATCTGTAGCTTTATCTTGAATTGGATTGCTTGCACTTTTTTTTTTTTTTTGGTTTGATAGACGATTAATTTATTTGAAAAGTGGGATTACAAATTTTGACAGCTAATATTGTATTATTTGAATTTGCTTGTCGATTCATAGCTTATTTTGATTAGGTTTAATGATATTGAATGTTTAATTTTCGTGTTTGCATGATTTAAAAAGAGAATTAATGTTTTTGTAAGTATGATTATACGTTTTGATGTCAAAGCCAAATTACAAAAAAGTGTATCGTTCCAGAATTGCCTATCTTGTAATAGGTTATAAAAGCTTGTTATAACTTATAATTGGTTAATTTTCATGTATTTTTCTTACTTAAAAAGGGTCAGTTTGTTCAAAATTTTATTTTTAACACACGACTAGTAAATCCTGTATAAGTCTGATTATCGTATGTAAATTAAATTATGTACAGCTCTAACTGCCTACAGTTAAGAACGAATAATATTTTATTGTTCAAATATGTGTGTGTCCACGACCTCATACATGTGGATGCACATGGAATGTTGACTTTCTTTATGAAAACTGCAGGTAGTCTTGATCCTAAAATCTAATAGTTATAGGTTTAACTCGGGGATATTAATTTAATTTGCAAAAAAATAATTTTTAATAGTATGAACGGATGGACCCGATGTGCACGATATCTGAAGAGTTTTAAGAAAGTCAATACTCTATGTAAAACAACTCCCTTAGTGATCTTTTAGAGCTTTGATTTTTGATAAGGCCCAAGCTAATGCAGAACGCCTTGATCTAGCGAGTTTCGCGAAGCCCGAAGGCAAGCATCTCCAGACAAAGGTTACCGACGAGCAAATGGCCATTTGTCTTGGTTGAGGCGCGGATCGAGCGCATTGGTAAGATGAGGGGAAGGACTCGTCATGTGACAATAAAGAGGCGAGAACGTTGTCTTTACAAGGATGCGAGGCTGCCAAGCTATGTGAGGTCATAAGGCAAAGAATCTGCTAGGAAGGCTTCGTGAGGCGGGGTTGCGAGATGCCCTTCCTAGGAGGTATTGTGCTAAGCGGGATCTTTGAGAGTTGAGCGATAGAGGGCTTTGCGAGCGATGAGTGTTGCAATTTATATTGCGAGGTCATGTTGAGGGATTCTTTACGTCAATCATAGCAAAATTGTGGATTTTTCTTGGATGAGATGGGCTTTTTTAGTGGGGCTTTTGTAGCGTGTAGATAAACGAGCACCTTTAATTCTAACACCAAAATATTAATTCTATTTTGTGGATCAACATCCACAAAAACATATGTGACAATAATGGACCGACCCGAGATGTCACGTTATCTATAGAAGTTGTAATTTCATTTCTAAATTGGATACGAGAGAGCTGTGACTATGAAAGGGCGAACGCTATATACAATGACACTGAAAGAGTTTAAGGAAATTCGACGAAAACGAGGAGGCCAATGTGATTGTTTATAGGTGTATTTGTTGGGCTTGAGAGGGCCATGACTATGAAAGGGACTAACTTGATGCAATGACTTTAGTCTTGATCTTCTCTTTGCCCGAAAGCTGGTTCTAAGTCTAATCTCTAGTGTTAGAAAGAAAGTCGAAAAGAGAGAATTTCGATATACTTTCTCTAAATTGAAAGCCAGTTATCTTAAAAATAGTTGACGGGCCGGGTATTTATATAACAAAATATTAGGTAATTAGTCAACTAAAACGTTTGGAATTGCTATATAGTCAATGTTGTAAGAACTTATTGCACATACTAAATGTTTTCTAACAACATGAACACGTTAAAGCGGAAGCGAAAAGGATCAATTTACCTACGGCCATTGTTGTGTTTTCCGGCGAGTTTTGGACTCCGACTCCAGCGAATTATTTCAAGGTTTTTCTAAGCTCTCGCTCTCACCCCGAGATGGTGTTGGTTTTCTGAATGTGTGAATGAGCTTAGGGATCCCAAAATTGTCATATTTATAGGCTCCAAACCATCAATGTAGAATGTTAAGATCCCATAATCGTGGGATTACGATTTGATTTCTGACATGAATATGAGCACGATTTGATAATAATCAATGAGTTAATTATCATATGGAAAAATTGAATGAAATAGCCAATTTAAACTATGACTTTTGCAAAATAGCCATAGTTTCATTAGGTATAGCAAAATAGCCAATTGAGAGTACTACGACTTTTAATCCTGCCTTGATTAATTTTAATCCAGCCTTCATAAAGCTTACATTCTGTCTTTATAGTTCGTGGGATTAAATTTAATCCAACCTAGATTAATCTTACTTTGGCTAGTTTGCTTATAGTTGACAAACTATGGCTATTTTGCAAAAGTTTAAGTTCTATTTGGCTATATAGCCGTTTGACCCTTATCATATATATATATGGACCATAATGAGGGAAGATTATTTCCATATTTGTTCCTTTATTATGTTTAAGAAAAAAAATCCTTACATTCTCCCACTTGGTCCATATATAACCTAATGCTCACCTCAAAATAAACAAAATATATGAATCATGGCGATAGGTTCTCTATGAACGAGTGTTATCTTCCATGTATTATGATATATTTAGTCTCTCAACTCAATAACCTTTTATTCTTTAGTGAATAAACCATATGTTTATTTTAGGTCCACTTCAAACGATATTTCTCGATAAATTAAAATGAATGTGCACAACCATATGAGAAAATATCTAACTGAATAAGAGTTTTATGCAAACAAATGTATCGCATAATTAAAGATTATATCATGGAACCAAGTCCCATTATTTCTAAATGATCCTTGAATTTATTTAGTGGCACGCCTTTAGTCAAGAATCGGTTATCATCAACTCAGCGCTAATGTGTTGGATGACAACTTTAGTATCTTAACACATTCTATTATGGCTATATAATTTATGTCGGTGTGCTTCCTTCGATTTTCATTTTTGTTATTCTTAGCCGTAAATACATCAGCTGAATTGTCCCAGTACAACTTTAGTGGCCTAGAAATATAGTCGACAACTCTAAGCCCATATATGAAACTCATCAACCAAACACCATGTGATGTAGCTTAAAAACAATATACGAACTCAGCCTCCATAGTGAAAGTAGTAGTCAATGTCTGCTTTGTGCTTCTCCAAGATACGGCTCCGCCAACGAGCATAAAAACATATCCTGAAGTGGGTTTTCTTGAATCCATGCAGCCAGCGAAGTCAGCGTCAGAGTAGCCAACCACCTCCAATTCATCGGTCCGTCTGAACATAAGCATGTAGTTCTTTGTTCCTTGAATGTATCTCATAACCTTCTTTGTAGCTTTCCAATGGTCAAAACCTGGATTACTTTGATATCTACTCAATACTCCAACAACATATGCAATGACAGGCCTGGTACAAACCTGAGCGTACATAAGGCTTCTTACAGCGGAAGCATATAAGCATATGGAATATCCTTCATTTTTTCCCGTTCAAGGTCATTTTTTAGACATCGATCCAAGATGAACTTGTCACCCTTCACAATAGGTGCTATACTTGGTGAACAATCTTTCATTCGAAATCTCTCTAGAACTTTGTTGATATAGGTCTCTTGTGACAAACCCAAAATGCCTCATGATCTTTCCCTATGAATCTTAATGCCATGACGTAAGATGCCTCACCCATATCTTTCATATCAAAGTTTTTTGAGAAATTGTTTCACTAATATAGCATTCCATTATCATTAGTCGCAAGTAAAATATCATCCACATATAAAACAAGGAAGCATATCTTACTCACACTAACCTTTTGGTATATACATTGATCCATGATGTTATCTTCAAAACCGAATGAAGTGATAACATCATGGAACTTTAAATACCATTGGCGGGAGGCTTGTTTCAAACTGTAAATGGATTTATTAAGCTTGCAGACTAAAAGCTCACCATCATTAGAGGAGAATTCTTTAGGTTATTTCATATAAACCTCTTCCTCTAGATCTCCGTTAAGGAATATCGTTTTCACATCCATTTGATGTAACTAAAAATCAGAGTGAGCTACCAATGCTATAATTATGCGAAGATAATATTTCTTTGATACACGAGAAAATGTATCTGTGTAATCGATTCGTTCTCTTTGAGTAAACCCTTTGGCTACAAGTCTTGCATTATGTCTCTCGATATTGCCTTGTCAGTCTTTCTTTGTCTTAAAGACCCATTTGCATCCAATGGTTTTTACACCATCAGGCAACTCGACGAGATCCCCGACTTGATTAGTTGCCATAGAGTTCATCTCCTCAATCATGGCCTTGTGTCATAAGTAAGATTCTTTAGAACTTACAACTTGTGAAAAACGTTTCAGGATCATTCTCGGCTCCAACGTTGCAGTTCATTTCTTGCAAATAGACTTCATAATCACTAGGTATTGCTGATCTTCTAACTCTAGTAGATCTTCTTAATGTTACTTCATCATTTTTTTGAGGATCTTATTGTTCAATCGGTTGTTCGATTGGTTGTTCAACATGATCTTGATCAGCAACTTGATCTAAATGATCAGCATTATTAGCTTGTGGAATTTCAATTGCTGGTTGTCTTACACACGATTGAGCTTTGAGGAGTGTGTACAATAATCAGTCTATCACTTGAACTAGAAGGTTGAGCTTCATTGTGATCAAATGCAGAGACTGAGTCATGCAGTTGGTCACTCCCACTAATCAAGTCATTCTCAATAAATTTTGCATTTTTTGATTGCACGATCTTATTACTGTGAGATGGACAGTAGAATCTATAACCTTTAGACTTCTTGGAATACCCAATGAAATACTCACTAATAGTAATTTCTTTTCTTGTGGATAATAAATTCTCACTTCGGACGGGCATCTCCAAACGCGTATATGTCACAAACTGGGTTTCCAACCTTTGAATAACTCAAAAAGCGTCTTTAAAACAACCTTGGTTGGAACTCAGTTTAATATATACATCGTCGTCTTTAGTGCTCATGTCCACAAGAATTGAGGAAGTTTTGTGTTACTCCTCATACTTCTCACCATGTCCATTAAAGTTCGGTTTCTTCTTTTTGATACATCATTCTGGTCTGGAGTACCAGGCATAGTGTATTGGGTAACAATCCCATGTTTTTGAAGAAACTTCGCAAATGGCCCATGTGCTTGTCCATTCTCACTGTATCTACCATAATACTCTCCCCCTCTATCTGATCTCATTATCTTGATTTTGTTTACCACATTATTTCTATACTTCGGCCTTAAAAAACTTTAAAGGCGTCTAAAGCTTCGTCTTTAGAACGAAGTAAATAGAGATACATAAATCGTGAGAAATCATCTATGAAGGTGATAAAGTATTTTGGACTACTTGCATCCATGTCAGGACAATAAATGCATGTATGTATGATTTCTAAAAATTCAGTACTTCTCTTTACACCTTTTTTTAGACATGTTGGTTCGCTTTCCCTTAATGCAATCCATACAAGTCTCAAAGTCAGTAAAATCAAGAGCACTAAGTACTCATTCGTCCACCAACCTTTTAATTCTCAAAATGGAGATATGTCTCAATCTCTGGTGCCACAGTAGAGAATAATTTTCATTCATAATACAATGCTTCAGCCCAGCAGTGACATTCAAATAGTTATAAGCAATGTCATTTTTCAATGTAAAAGACCATCAGACAATGTACCATAACCAACAATTTCGGATTTATTTAATAATGTAAAACCAGTATCCGAAAAGTCAAACCAAATGGCACAAGTCTTGAAACTGAAATTAAATTTACTGAACTAGGAACATAAACGGTATTTTCCAAATGCAAAATAAAGCCCCTACTTAACACCAATTGCAAGAACCGATAATCTCCACATGTGAGCTCATCCTGCTCCTTGAATGGATATATTGCTCACTTCCCACTGGCTTTCGTAGGTTTTTTAAACCCTGCAAGGTATTTGAAACATGGATTGTAGAACCAGAGTCAATCCACCAAGTATTATGACCAACATTCGTTAGATTTGATTCATAACATACAAACGAAAGTTGAATACCTTTATCAGACATACTTTTTGAGCTTAGAGCATTCTTTCTTCATGTGTCCTTTCTGCTTGCAAAAGAAACACTTTGCTCTTTTCTAATGTTCTTATTGCCCTTTTGAACTTTAAAGGTTTCCGACGTGTTAACTTCCAAGACCTTTGTTTGAAATGCAATATATTCATCATGCGCGTGATAAGTGCATTTGCAAAATCTTTATGTGAAGTGACAAAATTTTCGTCCATTGCTTTCAATAAAAGACCAATTGCGTTATATTGCTCAAGGGAAGCCCAAATCCCAGCAGATACTTTGTTCCTTATGAGCATGATGCAGGGGCGATTAAAACGCTCCCCCACTTTTCATAAAGATCAACCTAATCTGGGGTACTCACATTAGTGATTGCAGGTGGCTTTAACTTTATAACTTCATTTAGTATATCCATCCATCCTAAATGAAGGATGAGCTCCTTATGACAAAATTTAATATTGTCACTCTTGAGCTTGGGAACATCACAATTCACATCAGAGTAACTAAGAGGTTGACTAGCTTCAATTTATAGAAATTAAACATGCTTATTAAAATTTGTTTCGAAGAAAATAAATATATCATGTTTTTATTCAATGAATCTAGAGACATAAAACTTGCATGTGGGCTAAAGTTTTAATTCTATTAGATTCACACGATCATGATAAAACTATCAAACTATATACATTTTCCTAATACCTGTGGATTAATTAGTAAATATAATTTGATATTTTATCCTAATTAATCATACAGATATTACAAAATTCATGTGGGTTGATTTCATAATATATAATATGACTAACCAAAACTATTGTTTTATGTGATCTTAACTCTAAATATACAATCTAATTTAATTAAAGATGTTGTGGCTACTCTATAATTGATTAAGATCATATAAATCACTAAACAATATTACAAAAACTAAATAATATTGTGCTAATCATCAATTTACTAAATATTATATGCACATTGCAAACAATAATAATAATAAATATCATGCATCAACTTTATTTTATTTTTTTTTCCACATAATATGATTATGAATTATGCATCAATTCACAATCTGTACTAAATTTTAAAGGAAAATGACATCAACTAGTAGTAACTTTGATATTTTGAACTAAAATAATAGCAACTATGTTTTTGGACCATTTTACTAGTAACTATAGACTTATATATCTACAATTGTTAATTGTAGACTTGTAAGTCTACAGTTTATGACAACTGTATATTTTCATGTCTACTGTTACTAGTAAAAGTGTCCAAAAACATAGTTGCTACTATTTTAGTCCAAATTATCAAAATTGCTAGTTGAGACCATTTCCCGCCAATGAAACAATCAGACCCAAAGAAAATAGAAAACGTCAACAAAAATATGATAGGGGCCGAATATAACGACAAAACGGAGAAAAATCACCAATATTCCTGAAACGACGCAAACGACGTCAAATGTCAAATGACGTGTCCTATCCTATCGTCTTCAACCTCTAGATGGGTTATGACGACCCGGTTGAGACCCGTTTCAAGATCCGACTCGTTCTCACTCATGTCAACACCGAATTAAGCGATTCAAAAGCCAAAAGAATCACAAAATAATTTTCCAAAAGATTTTCATAATTATTTTTATGTTTTAACGTAAAAAAAAAAACAAAAACTTATAAACACCCAAGAACATAGAATTTTTCAAAAAACAATGCAGAGGTTATGTGAAGCTCTGATACCAAATGTAAGAACTTATTACACATACTAAAGGTGTTCTAACAACATGAACACGTTAAAGCGGAAGCGAAAATGATCGGTTTATCTCCGGCCATTGTTGTGTTTTCCGGCGAGTTTTGGACTCCGACTCCGGCGAGTTATATATTTCAAGGTTCTTCTAAGCTCTCGCTCTCACCCCGAGATGGTGTTGGTTTTCGAAATGTTGAGTGAGCTTAGGGACCCCGAAACCGTCATATTTATAGGCTTCAAACCATCAATGGAGAATACTACGATCCCATCATCGTGGGATTACGATTTGATTTTCGGCATTAATATGAACGTGATTTGACAAGAATTAATGAGTTAATTATCATACATATGGACCATAATGAGGAAAGATTATTTTCATATTTATTCCTCTAATAATATATATATATATATATATATATATATATATATATATATATTACCTCGTTGGGCCAAATACGCTTGAATAATAATATATATATTACCTCTAACTATATATATTTTATGGTTATGTCTCCATCATTCATGTATACAGATGTGGCGTGTTGACTTCCATTATGACAGCTGTTAGTCATTATAACAGTTATGGCTAGTCTTTATAACAGATATGGCTCTGGACCAGCTTACATTAATTTGATTTACAAGCAATAATTTAGCTTCACCCACAATTTTTTTTATTTTTTTATGTTTTTACATATGTGTATACATGTATCTGTATCTCTATATGCAATACATGAACTTCCGTTTTGGTTTTTCCTGTGTTTCTCTCGTCACTGATTCGCATACTTTCTTGAGTTCTTCAGTAATTACTTCAGCTGATGGCGATCCAAAGTCCTTCAGAATCATCGGTTGGTTGACTTTTATTTTCGCAGTAATAAGCTCTTGTTCTTATATCCTTCAAATTCGATGACCGCTTACTATATATATTAGACATAAAACCTCTTAATGTCGGATATACAGGACTATAGAAAGAAGAGGATATGAAGCAGATCTGCAAGTCTACAGGTATATAGGTCAACTATCAAATAACCTAGCGTCTTTTATCGATCATTTTTATCGTTATTTTTTACTCAGAAATTATTTAGATAGGTATTTGTTAGTATTGGTACAAATAATATGAGTGGAAATTGAAATACATACACAGACGGTTAATCTGGCCAGACTGAAATTGACTTTTTAGACGAGTCTATAATAGGGTCAGATACGGTTTCAAAATTGAAACTGGAGTTTACTATTTTTTTTTTCGAAGTTCATGCAACTCTATCATTAAGTATAAGTGTTCTCATTCATCTTAATTCTTGACTATATAATCAAGATTAATTACAGATGTCGAGGCTACTCTTGAAGTAATAGAGATAATATCAATCATTTTTTTTTTTAGTAGATGCACTATCGGCCAGGAGATAATATCAATCACTTAACGTCGAATTATTATGTTTACACTTGGTCATTTCAATAAAGGCTTGATATAGCCAACTCTAAAATTGTATTGTGCTAATCATTATTTTATCAAGTGTTATATCTAGATTATATATATATATATATATATATATATATATATATATATATATCTAGATTAACAACTATATAACAACAATTGTTGGTGGTCCTCAAGCAGTCGTTTAGAAATAATAGTCTCATTGAATTTCTATGATGGTCCTCGAACTCTCGCTTTTAGGATCTGATTTTCACTCTTGATTTGTAGTAAATATAATGTGATAAAAATATTAGGAATTAAAAAATCAAAGGAAAAAGATTAATCGAATTTGGGGCTTTATTTATTAAAGTTAAAAGAATCTTTTAACATTTGTCACGATCGTCTCATGTTTACACGTGCCTTCTCATACATTGACAGAAGAGGTAAGATTTTATAACATTAAATGTAATGCACTTACATATTTATACATATGAAACTTAAATATCCTATTTATGTTTTCTCTATTCGCAGTGTATACATTGTTGAAGTCTAATGTGAATCTAGAGTGCTGAACACAGTCCAAAGTCCTTCTGAGAATCATCAAGCAGTTGACTGATATTTGTGTCGTAAGTTCTTGAACTTATTATTTAGGCTTTTTATTTTTTAAAAATAGTGCTCTATAAATATTGTGCCATTTTCTTAAATTTTCTAGAGCATTTTGTTACCTACCTAATTAATTTTTTAACATTTTAATAATTTTTTTAATTTATATTATTTAAGAAATTTAACACCCAAATTAAAAAAAATATTTTATAAACCAAAGTATCTTGTTAATTTCATGAAAGAAACTATTAAATTACAATATGACCTTAAAACATAAACTTATTTTTTTTTAAAATTCAAAGTTGTAAGCTATTACGTTAATTTAATTTAATGATATTTCCCTAAAAAGGTACCTTATTGATAAACTTATTACGTTAATTTTGTAACATTTTAATAATTTTTTTAATTTATATTATTTAAGAAATTCAACACCCAAATTAAAAAAAAATATTTTATAAACCAAAATATCTTGTTAATTTCATGAATGAAACTATTAAATTACAATATGACCTTAAAACATAAACTTATTTTTTAAATTCAAAGTTGTAAGCTATTACCTTAATTTAATTTAATGATATTTTCCTAAAACGGTACTTTAATTAAAGTAACAGTTTCAGGATGACATGTTGTAGGAGTTTATCTCCGATGCGAACTTTGTAATTTTTCTTCACCATTATCATCAATAATATAATTTTCATTCTCAAAAAAATTAAAGTAGCTACAAATTAAAAAAAAAAAAAAAAAAAAACCAAAACTACCCTATTTTTAACTTCTAAGAAATAACCCCAAATAACTAACATGCCATCTAAAAACTCAAGTGACGCTTTATCAAAAAAAAAAAAAAAAAAAACACTCAAGTGACGCTTCCTAGCAGGCCTGAATCATCAATTTGGGCCGAAAAACTCATACGGACTTCCTTCATCGATCAAAATTAGCAATATAACTTTCCGTTTTATTTGGGAGAGAAAGTTTGGAAGAAGCTCCAATCTTGGCGGCATAACCCCTTCTTGGCCGGGAAAATAGGTATTGAGTAAAACTGCTGCCCAAGCCATACCAGCGGTCCCAATGGGTATATTTCAGATCTTCGCCTCCCTATGTGACAAGATATGTAGGTTGGTGACCCGATTTTTGTGGGGGAAATATGAAGGGAAAAAGACAATCCATTGGATGAATCGCAAACTCATGTGCAAGTCCAAAGAATTGAGTGGATTGGGTCTCCGAGACTTCCGATGTTTCAATAAGGCAATTGTCAAATATCGAGTTGGATGTCAATCGAGAACCCATAGTCTCTCTCTCGCTCTAGTCGAATCCTCAAAGGTCAAATATTTCGATAACTCGTCCTTTCTGGAAGCCCATCCAACCAAGCCGTGTTCGGCCATTTGGAAAAGCCTTGTTTTTTTGGCGAGGAGTTTGGTAACAAATGGGTTATATACCATGTGGGAAATGGATATAAAGTCTGCCTCATGAGAGACCCTTAGATCTCGAGGCCCTCAACGTTTTGGCCAATCTGTGTACTACGCCCTATTGACAACGAGTGGAGACTAATTGGCGACTTCATAAGCGGAATCAATCGTTGGGACGAGGGCCTCTCTCTCTCCCATGACGTGGAAGTGCTCCGGCAAAGTCATATAAGTGCAACAACGAGACCTGATAAGATAATATGGCGTTTCACAAACGATGGGCGATTCCGTCAAATCAACATACCACATCGGATTCGCCAGCTCCCTTGGGGAGCACGCGGAGAAGCCCCTGATGGTGGAAGAAGATGTGGAACCTCTACATCGCAAACATCATCAGAATATTCCTATGGAGGGTATTTTACAAGACACTTTTGACTAGGAACAATCTCCAAAAAGAGGAATCCTACGGAGGATCGGTGCCCTCGCTGCGGGGATGAGAAGGAAAATATGGTCTACACCTTGGTTCATTGCCACTCTTTGGAGAATTTTTTGAAACACCCACTCTTTACCCATTGAACAAAAAAAAATTCAAATGTACACATTTTTCCAAGGCAAACACTTATTCGGGCATCATACCATCTCTGATTTCGAGATGTTTTGTGTGATGATATGGGCATAAAGAAACTAACTAGTCTTCGAGGTGAAAAGCATGACGATCAGAGAGGTTATAGAACAAGTGATTAATTGCGTTCATCAGTTCCACAGACTACAAAGCGACTCCTTATTAACCACGCCGCGTGCCTTGGAGACGCCTAGTTCTCCCTGATGGACACCACCCTTGAAAAACTTCATCAATGTAAATGGATCTTGACTATATGGGACCTTTTGCTTAAGAGGTATCTTTTGAGATGATATGGGAAAGGTCCTGGGAATTTTTGGAACAAAGTGGGAGGGATGTAATTCAGCAGCAATGGGTGAGGCGTTTGAGATCCGTTAAGTCTCATCATCGCACGATTGAGATCGTAGCTTCTTAAAATTCATAGTGAAATCGAACGACAAAGAGGTCGTGGATACAGTTGTTAAAGTATCATGGGGTTCCATCTTAAAACCAATTGGCAATAGGAGGAGTAACCCATGACCTTTATAAGGAGCACAAGGATACATCCCCAGTCGATGTGGGACTTCCTGATACACCCCCCTTATGCCCAGGATTGAACAACTGGTGCGTGAAGTTTGTAGAAACGGGTGGCCCAACATCGAGAATGAGTTTGGCTCTGATACCATGTTAAAGTATCATGGGGTTCCATCTTAAAACCAATTGGCAATAGGAGGAGTAACCCATGACCTTTATAAGGAGCACAAAGGATACATCCACAGTCGATGTGGGACTTCCTGATACACCCCCCTTACGCCCAGGATTGAACAACTGGTGCGTGAAATTTGTAGAAACGGGTGGCCCAACTCGGAGTCCTCGCTGATGATATTCGCAAGTTGTTGGGCAATTATACTACTTGGTCACTCTTGGTGATCTCGCGCTTCGCAGTGAAGAAACAAAAGGCATGAAGATTTGGGAGAAAATGAATCAGTACAGTAGTAACAGTAAGTTAGTTACAATCTTGCTGATGTGGCTGACACATGCTATACATGAACCAAGGTGTGCTATAGGCACGTGGACTCACTTAAGTGAAGCTATACAATCAATAATATTGATGTGTGGAGCCTAATCGATCGACTTGATGATTGAAGACCTTACGTCAATGATTCGTGGATCAATCAGGGGTTTGAAAAGGGGTGGTAAACCCCCTTCCCGGAGGTCGTAAGGGGTATAGCTCTCTGGGCGAAAATTATAAGGGTTATTAATAGAGGGTATTTTGAGAATTTCATGCCTGTATGTTAGCCCTAGAGTTTCTCTTTAAATACTTTGTGGCCGATTATATTCGTAGAGCGAAGGAGAGTTGTAAACGAGTGTGGAGAAACTGCACGAATAAGGTATTAAGTTCATAGAGCTCAAGAGAGTTGTAAATCGGACGTGGTCAAGTTATTCGTAAAGCGCAAGAGAGTTGTATACAATTTTTCTCTCGATTTTGGGTCTAGTGAGAATCTGCAGCGGCAGAGTGGGTAAGTGAACCACTATAAATCTGTGTGTTATTTGCCTTTTTACGTATTATTTTTTTTTATTAAGTCGGGATTTTGGGGATAAATCCTAACAAATATCACGTCAGCTAGCCGTTAGGTTCTTCTTATCCACTAACACGGTGGCAGACCATATTGCAGTAAAGGCAAGTTGTTGTTGTTTTTTTTTTTTTTTTTTCTGTAACTATATTTGATGCTATGCGTGTGTGGATTGGCCATAGCTTTTGTAAGATATCCCCCCTCTTCATTTCATTTTTTTCTTAAAAGGTATTAAAATCCCACTAAAATCGAATTATATCACCATTAAACATAAAAAAAAAAAATAAAAAACCATCAAATCAGCTAACAAAAAAAAATCATTGAAAGCTTCGAATTCAAATGCAATTTTAAAAAGTTAATATTAGTTAATATATGCTAAGACGTGTAAATTTTGGTTAATAGAAATCCCAAAAAAAAAAAAACGATGGAATCATTATGCAATTTTTATTTAAATCAATTGCCACATGACATCATCAAGTGATTCAATTGAAACATTGATAAGGTGGCCCTATTGCGCTTGTCATGAGTTGTTATTTTTAAAAGTAAAAGACAGTACCAGTGGGAAGATACATAACTTAAAGGATACATCAAATGATATTCTAAGCTTTAATTTATTAGAAATTTTCAATGATGCAGGGACAGATATATAGGCAGGAATGGAGATTATTGTGACATTAATTGGCCCTCTTGTGGAATGTGCATCGTCTGGAGCAGCCAAGCGATGGCAACACCACAGAGACATTAAGAAAAACATGGGCTCTCTCAAAGAGGCCTCGGAGAGACTCGGCCGTCAAAAAGCAGACCTAAAATCCAGACTCGAAACCGAGGTCATCCCCGGAGAGACCGAGGAGGTAGAGGAACTCAAGTTCTGGCTAGAACGCGTAGAGAATATGGTTACAGAAACAGAAAAAATTGGAAACGAAGTGAGACGGGTCAAATTCTTATCACGGGCAGGGGTAGGGAGAAGAGTTGAAGAAATGATACCCGAAGTCGATAAACTGTACGAAGAAGGTGTTAAGTTTCGAGAAGGAAATTTGGTCAGGGCACTCCCGCGGCGTGGAAGCGAGAAGCCGACAACGACATCGATTTTTGGATGTGAAACGACGGCTGAGAAGACAAAAAGAGAGATATTGGGTTGCTTGGAGGATGCAAAAGCTATGAAAATCGGTGTCCATGGCATGGGAGGGCTTGGTAAGACAACCGTGCTCGAACATCTCCACAACGGCCTATTGAAACCCGGGGACAAGATCGGAAGCAAGTTTGACAAGGTGATCTGGATCACAGCGTCGAAAGCTGCCGATGTTAGAGGTTTACAGGATAAAATCGGGTGGGAGATTGAGCTGAATACGGACAAATTGAAAGAAAATGATAACGAAGAAATTAGGGCCAAGGTGTTGTTGAGGGAGTTCAACATGCCGAAAAACAAGAGGTTCTTGCTCATCATTGATGATATGTGGGAAGATTATCCTCTCGAAAAGGTCGGTGTTCCCAACCCGACCCCCGAAAATGGATGCAAGCTGGTACTCACGACTCGTTCTCGCAATGTTTGTAGCAAGATGGAATGCGATAAGATAATAGAAATGGGACTTCTGTCGGAACAAGAGGCAGTGGATATGTTCTTGGATAAGGTCGGAAAAAGCGTAGCTTCGGACCCAAAACTTGGTGAAATGGCGAGGCGGGTTGCTAGAGAATGCGCGGGGCTTCCTCTTGCGATCGTCACTGTGGCTGGAAGCTTGAGAGACAAGACGGACTTGATAGAGTGGGAGGTTGCGCTAACAGAGCTCAAGGACGCCACATCTTTTGTGTCGAGTGAAGTTACGAAGATTTTGAGGTTCAGTTATGATCGGTTGAGAGATGAGAAACACAAAGAATGTCTTCTACACTGCGCGTTGTACAAAGAAGACCATCTGATCCCTAGAGATTTGTTGATGGACCAGTTGATAGCCCTAGGAAGTGTTGAGAAAGGCAGAGAAAGGAAAGAGAAGATGTATAAATGTCATGTTATGTTGAACGAGCTCGTGCGTGATTGCCTTTTGATTGAAGCGGTCAACGACATCCATGAGAAATGCGTGAAGCTCCACGACTCGGTGAGAGACATGGCGATACAGATCATGCGCGAGAGTCCTTCCCGGTTCTTGGTGGAGGACGTTGCGCGGGATAAAAAATGGGACGAGCAACTCGAGAAGGTTTCATTGATGAGAAAGAACGTCCTAGGTAGCGAGCCCCCAGGCTGTCCAAAACTATCGACGTTGTGTCTCAATTTAAACGGACTGCTCTTTATTTCTGAAGATTTCTTTACACACATGAAGGGTCTGTGCATTCTCGATCTATCGAACATGAGGATCCTAAGGCTTCCCGCTTCCGTTGCTGATTTGGAAAATATTTCTGTGTTGTTGCTTAGAAACTGCGTAAGCTTGAAGTTCATGCCAGATCTGTCGAAGTTAAGGAACTTGATAAGGCTGGACTTGCACAATGCAGACATGTTTAACTTTCCTCAAGGTTTAGAAAAGCTGGTAAAATTGATATACCTCGACTTAGGTGGAATCGAGCCTCAGTTTTACCCCAAAGGCCTTCTCTCTAAGCTCTCTGAACTTCGCTACCTCTCGATTGCGTTACCGAAAAGTGCAGAGATAGAAAGCGCAGAAGAGTTGACGACTCTAAAAAAGCTGGAGACTCTCAAAGTGGCATTTAGGAAATTCAACTTGTTCCATTCGTATTTGAAGTCGGCGAGGCAAGTGTGTGATTTCCGATATAAAGTGGGATACAACCCGAAAGTAGTCGAAATCCCGAACTCCGTGTCGTTGTTCTGCACCCACGTGCCGGTGAATGATGACGGCCTTAGTGATCTTCCGATCGCAATTCCCAATAATGTCGAGCACCTCACTGTTACTTGCTGTTACATTGCAACAAGTCTGTGCCGTCTCATATTCGTCAAAGACATAACAAACTTGAAGAAGCTCGAAATCTTCGCTGGGGAGATCGAGTACATGTTTTATAATTCTCCAGCCGTGTTTCCTCTGCTTCAAAACATCAAGGAGTTGGAAATTTCTCATCTAAAAAAGCTGCGCGCATTGGTCGGTCCCGAGAGAGACGGAACGGCTTCTCCGGCGCCGCTGCAACTCGGGGCATTTTCCTCTCTCAAGAAATTGACTCTCATAGACTGTAAAGTATTGAAGACGTTGTTTGTTCTCGACAAAGAGGCCTCGTTGCCAGATCTGGAAGAGATCCTTATCAAGGACTGCGAGCAGTTGGAGGAATTAATAGCATATGAAAATGAGGATGCAATAATAATGGAACTTCCCGGTCTGAAAAGTTTTATCTTGTACGGTTTGCCAAAATTGAAGAGCGCCAAGTTCGTCGCAGAGTCCTTGTCGCATGTCGTGATAAGTGAATGCACGGAATTGAAAGAGGTCACCTCTTCTCTTCAACCTTTCGTGGGTATCGATTCAGAGCTTTGAGAATTGGTGGAAAGAGAGCATTTATGTATGTTATTTGCATCATTGTACGTTTCTTTATTTTTTAAACTTTTTTTATACCCGTTTTCTCGTTGGAAACATTGTGTTGACCTTAATTATTATCATTCTGCATTGTAAGTTATCTGGTTCATATGCTGTACCCTTGAATGTATTTCTGATAATTCTGGTATTTGTATTGAATTCATGTGAATGTTCCTTACTTACTTAAATGTTTATTGTTCTTTCTTCATGCTCTGATGTATCGAATTTATGCAAAATAGTCTGTATGTTGTTTATGGCCATTATATTCTTTAATGGATAAATTATGTGATTCTCAAGCATTCAATTGGATTGTTATTCCGTAGGATAGTTTAGAGTTCATAATTTCATTGAATGTTGTTTGATTCTTTGATAATTTAGCTTGGCCTTTGAATCATCTTACAATTATTTTGCATTGTTGAATGCTGTTTAATTTTTTTTTTTTTTCCATTTTATAATTTCATACCCGATTTCCTATTGGGAGTATTATTCTACCTCTGCTATATAGTATATCTTTCCCTACTAATTGTACACACAAAAAGTAAGCCTTATTTTATTTTAATTTTCCAGTCTATGGCAACTAGCCTCGCTCATGCTCTGTCCAATTGAATGCTTGAGAATCACATTAAATTAGGGGTGTACATTTACAATGGTCATATAATTCCATTGTTTTCCCACAGAGCTAATACTGAATACATTCGGTCTTTTATTCATTGTGACATCTTCAACTTCATAAATTTATTTAAATATTGGCAAGCTAATGGTAGAAGACCAACCCACTAGATCAAGTTGCGTCTTACACGGCAATAATAAATAAAGACCGAACGTATATAAACTAAAAGCAATGGAATTAGTCAATATAAAATATTCTATAGCAGTCGTTGGTTGTCTTCAAAAAATACTAACTAGCTAGAATTGTAGCCTTGATCATATATCAACCTTCCCTTTAATCATTGAAAGATTTTATTTCTGTTATTCGGATCAGGTCGATCAAACCATTTTGAAACAACTGCAGAGACCTTCTAATCGACGAAGCCAAGTCGTTGAAAGGAGTTCACAAGCAAGTTTAACGGTCTCCAAAAGGAGTTGGAAATCATTGAGCCTTTTCTCGTTGACGCCGAAGCCAAGTCCTCGAAAAGGAAACGCAGCCACGGGCCCAAGGTTTGGGTGAGACAGCTCAGAGAGGAAGATGGACACATTGAAGACATACTCCACGAATACATTTATTACACGAAGCAGCGCGGTCAAGATCAACTTGGTTTCCGCGGATCTCTAAGAAAGGCAGGTCGCTGTGTCAAGACCTTCAAAACACGGCACGACTTGGTCTCTGAGATTCAAGATGTTAAAGAGTCATTACGCGAGATCAATGACATAAGTCGAGTTCTGGGCTAAGACCATTCGAGCAAGGTGGCTCGAGTAGTGGCGGGAAGAGAAATTCACGCGTCGACCCTCAAATCAGTTCACTCTTTCTTGACAACAATGAGCTCGTTGGCATTGGATCAGTGTCGACGGAGCTGGTGAGTATTTTAGTGGAAAGCTCAACTGAGCATATGGTGGTTTCACTTGTGGGAGAAGGCAAGATCGGAAAAACTACTCTGGCGTGGAAGTGTACAACGATGTTGTGGAGAAAGGAAGCTTTGACATTCATATTTGGATCACTGTGTCCCGATCCTACGACTCTACAAGACTCTCAAGATTCTTATGGCTAATATCTGCCCATTTGAAGGAGAAATTAACGTCTTTGAAGAGGCCTTCACTCTCTTGAGGACCTCGTTGCAGGCAAAGAGATACGTAGTCAGTTTTTACGATGTTTGGAAAATTGATTTCTGGAGTGTCGTAAAGCATGTTTTTCCTTATATCAGCGGTGGTAGTAGGGTACTTGTCACGACTCGTAACTCTATGGCTGTAGAGTGTTTTAAGTCACAATCATGTGAAACGGTTGTCAAAGAGATAAAATATCCATCTACAGAGCAAGCATGTTAGTTGTTTTGTAGAAAAGCATTTCCACCCTCAGGTTTTCCACTTGAGTTGGAAAATTTGTCGCATGAAATCTATAGGAAATGCCAAGGATTTCCACTTGCTGTTGCTGTAGTTGGTTTGTTGTAAAAAAAAGAACCTCTGCGTAGTACAACGGACTTGATAATCTCAATTGTGAATTTGAAGAACAACATGAGCTCTCAAGTGTTTCAAAAATTCTCTTTCTCAGCTATCATGATTTACCTTACCATCTTAAAATGTGCTTCTTGTTCTTTGGCGTTTTCCCTGAAGACTTTTATTTTCGTGACGAAAGATTATACGAAATTTGGATAGCTGAAGGTCTCATTCAATTGAGAAAAGACAAGTAGTTGGAACAAATTGCTGACAAGTACTTGACTGAGCTTATCAGTATAGAAACTTGGTTGCATTTGAATTACATTATGGAACTGTTAGATATTGCAAAGTGTATGATTTGATGCCAGATTTAATCCAAAAGACAGCTACAGATTTGGGATTTTATCAACTATTTGATCAAAATGATCCAAGTTTTAAAAAGAAAGGTCTGCGCTTATTAGTAATTCACAACACTGCAGAGAATGTTTTGGAAGGTGTTTATGATCAAAACATTCACTCAGTTGTCCTTATCAACACTATGGAATTTTCATAATCTTTTGTAGTTGGTCTGTTTAAAAATTGTAAGCTCCTAAAGGTGGTTGATTTTGAAAAAGCTCCAATTGATAATATATCAAATATAAGAAATTTGCTACAACTCAAGTACTTAAATCTGAGAGGCTCAAAAGTAATGACTCTTCCAAAGTCAATTGGAAAGCTACGTAATCTGCAAACATTGGACGTCAGTGATACCTTAGTGCGGAAGCTTCCACGTGAGATCAATAAACTGCAGAAATTGCGTCACGTTTTATGTCCCAATTTTGATAGAGAAATAAAATATAGTGTACAATACTTTGAGGATGTCTAAAGGGATTGGGATGTTGGAAAATTTACAAACACTATCTAGAATGGAAGCCCATTCAAGTGATGTTAGTGTCTTGAAAGAGTTACACAAGCTGAGTAAATTGAAATGTCTCGACATTTCAAAAGTGGATGCAAAGATGTGTAAAGTCCTATGGGAGTCTATCGAGAAAATGAAAGACCTTGAAGAGTTACTTTTTTGTCTCGGTCAAACAATAAAGAAGCCTTAGATTTAAACCACATTTCGTCTCCTCCGCTTCTTCTGCGATTTATCCAACTGAATTGTCGACTACAACGATTTCCCACTCGGATTTCTGAACTTCAGAATTTGCAGGGTCTTGAGTTAAATTTCTCGGGCTAGTTGACGAGCCACAGAATTGCCTAAAATGTTTGAGCAATTTTGTATTCTTTTGCATGTATAAGGGATACGTTGGAGATAAATTGCAGTTTAAAGAAGGCAGTTTTTTAAAGCTAAAACATATTACCATAAGGTATTCAAAAGGGCAAAACGTGATGAAGATCGAAAGAGGAGCGATGCCTCTTCTCGAGCTCTTAGATTTTGGATCTTCCACACTGATGAAGGAAATCCCTTGTGATCTTCAACTCCTAACAAAACTTAAATCCTTTAGAGTTTATGATATACCAAAGGAATTCGTGAAGGCACTATAATCCGACAGAGGCTCCGAATACTAGAAACTTCAGCACATATCTTCTGTCACTTTTTGGTACTACAAAGGCAAAGGGCTCGATTACAGTTCTTAAAAACTTGGTAGCTTAGAGTTGTTGCAACATATAGAGGAACAACAGTAAATGTAAGCAATGTTTCAATTTTTGACATACTCTGCAATTTCAATTAGTTTGATGAATTGAATGTGATCTCGATTCAATTTAATCCTTTTTTTTTAGGAATAGTTGTCAACATCACAGGTCATTTTTATGAGGTATGCAAATTATTTTTCCTTAGCTTCTTTTATTTCTTAATAATTTACATTTCACAATTTCAAAGCACTTGCACAGTCAATGTAGCACACAGACAATAACAGAGCGAATAAAGGATTTTGTTTCTTCACTTGTTAATATATATCCAGCTGAGTGATTATCTCAGTTTCATTCTAAATTTGAAGATGCAGATTCATCACTTGACACTAGTACGTCTGTCCATATTTTATTTGGAACTTGATCTAATTGTTCTCACACTTTTTTTCACCAGGGAAGCATGGAATAGTGAACGTTTGGGCGTTGCTGAATATCGCGCTAATTTTTTATTCTCAGTGTTGTACGGTTATTACGCGTAAAACTCTTATTTCCCGGCTTAAATCTTGACTGTTCTCAAGTGATTTTGTGTGCTTTCAATATGTTTATGAGTGATTTTCAGATTTGAGATGTCAATTGGGTGTTAAGGAGGTTAGTAGTACAACATGTGAAGTAATTGAGCAATTTTGAGATGATTTGAAGACTTTTGAGACGAGTAAAGTGAAACAAGAAACACGACGCGGTCTTAATATGAGATTTTAAATTGAAGAATTAGGATGTCCCAGTTTCGATAATTGGATAGAACATTCTCTTAACTTTCCAACGCATGTTTATTTGCAAAAATCAGACAACGGAGCAAGACGTTACGGCCCATTCAAAATCACTGCACAATTGTCCAATTTCTCCGCTGCCCTAAAATGCTATTTTTCGTTAATTACCCAATTTTAGCCTTTTTAGCCTTTGGACTCCGAAAAGAGCACCCCTAAGCCTATTTAAAGGGTCATTATGACCTCATAACATTGTTTCATTCATCTTTCCATTTCTCTTAGTTTCTCATATAGTTTTTGGTTGTTTTTGATGTTTTGAAAGAGGAAAAAGTTTTCTTCGCCGGAATTGACAACCCAACGAGTCTCCGAACCTCAACTTCAATCGTTCTTCTTTCTTCCTTTCTTTTATTTATTTTATTTCTTTGAATTATTGTTGAACATTGTTTTTTAATTAATATGAATTCCCTTTTGCTCTCATTATTTATTGGGAAAATGACACATATATACCTTGTGTTTTAATGAAATATTAAGTTCAACCTTTGGTTTTCAAAAATTTCGAGTCACAGAAAGAAGTCAATCTTTTGAGAGACACGAGTTTTATTATTTAATTTCAATCTAAGGATATTTTTAATTCAAAATTGAGAATTTGGAAGTTAGGATACTGGTTTGGATTTGATTCGGTTCTTATATAAGAGTTAATATGAATGAAATGGAGATTTGTGACATTGTTATCTATTTTAGGGTATAATTTCGTCATTTTAGTTAAACAGAAGGTATGAACTCGACATTTTTGAAAACCAAAGATTAAATTCGATATTTTAAAGCTTTTTATTTTGAGTTCTTCTTCTTCTTCTTCTTCTTCTTCTTCTGTTCTCCTCGACGCCATGAACTAATCCCCTTAAGGGCTATGGCGTAGTGAGTCTTAGATACGAGTTATGGATTCCTGAAGTATTTATTTTCATTCTATATTGCTTTGCTTAATTTAATTTTATGCTTCATGGTTGTATGAGATTCACGACCTTGTGCATGATTTTTAATTTCAACTTGATGCTTGAGAAAGATTAGGTTGTTAGTGTTTTTGAATTGAATTACTGTAATACATTCATAGGCCAGATATACCTAGGCTGTTATGGAATCGTGTGTACGTTCTTGAACTTAATGCTTACCATGTTTTTTAGAAGTTGAGATCGGGGAGATGATATTCCGGCATAGGTATAGGTTAATAGATGTTCGAGAGAGATTTAGTGATATTAGTATTGTGAACGTGATTAGCAAAGTATAAATGAAATAAATCGTGCGTGAATTCCGTGAATCCAAACCGTTAGATAGACTCGTGAAACCATAGTCCTTACTTTCGCATAACCATAAAACCATCTTTAATTGCTTTATTTATTTAAATTTTATTGTCAAAAAGTTTTTCGACATCTTCTCTTCTATCTTCTAAGTTCAATTCGTTCTGGTTAATTTTGAATTATTAATTAAGCTTAGTCCTCGTGAGATTCGATACGTTCTTACGATATATTACTTTTGCTACCACGTGCACTTGTGTGTGAGAGCATTACGCAACAATATGCAATAAAAAAAATTATGAATATGACTATTTACTAAAGATTGACTAAATAGCAATCTAAAAGTGTAAATATGGCTATATATCTAATGGACCCATAATAAAAAAATTATGTGACTCTAGCAGTTTATATATGAAGCTACGAACAAGTAATTAACAGAAAATATTTTTGTAATTAGTCAATCATCTACCTTCTTTTAAGAATTTAGTCTAAATTCATTTTATTAGGTAAATAGTCCAAGTATTTTCGCGGTACAATTATACACATGTGGAGAAGAGTTTATTTAATTTACTCTTCCAGTTATTTTAATTTACTGCGAAGTTAATTTGATTTGATATATAATTAATTTAATTTACTTCGAAATTATTTTAATTTACTTCAAAGTTAATTAATTTTATATTTAGTTAATTTAATTTGTTGGTGGTGGTTGTGGTTGCGCGAGAGAGTTGGCGTCCAAGAAGAGTTGATTTAATTTACTTTTATAGTTAATTCAATTAACTCTTATTATTGGAAACCAGGTGGTAGTAGATATGTGAGGATTCCACTGGAAATTCACTGACCTGAGCAGAATTTGGTCCTTACTTGAACAAAACACCACATAACTGATTCTTCCCCACAATACGACCGGAAATGCCTCTGGCGCTGCTTCCCATTTTGATGTTACCGGGCCGATCGGACCAGCTTCGGACTATGCCGGAGAGCCTAGAACCAGCCGATGAAGAAGAAAGATAATAGAAGACGAAGAAGAATTGGACGACGATGAAATTAACAAAGACGATAGTGGTGGATTTACTTCCGTGAAATTTCGCTTTGATATTTTTAATATATAAAAAAAAGATGAGTCGTTCGAAGTAAAATCGAGCGGCGATGGCGACGAGCGGGATGAGGCATGGATCGGCACGACGGCGACGAGCCGTGATGGTGCAATGGGGACGAGTGTTTGGAGCGTGGTTGCAGCATGTGGTGTGTTCGCGACAGGGCCGGCCCGCTAGTTAAGTGGGCTAAGCAGCTGCTTAAGGCCTCTTAATTTTGTGAGAAAAAATAGGCCCAAATTTTGATGTTATTGAGTAGTAAATGGACCTCGAATTGCTGCTACTCTCCATCACGTAATTTTGCTGTTGTTGATTGCTTTTGCTGTTGGACATTTATACTCAAGTATGGCCCAATGTTGTTATGGGTGTATGTGTTTTTTTGCTGGCTAAATATTGTTGTTGGCCCATTTGATTATTAAGTGATCATTAACTTAAAATCAAATAAGGTCTACTTTCACTTCCGATTATATCCACCCACAAAGATTTTTAAATGAATTTGTTCAGCGACTTTTCATTAGTTTTTTATGGGATTGCGTCTGAAAAAGAGATAAATCAATAGGAGTCTTTTCTGATTTTGAAGCTTTGAAAACTAGCTTTTCAGGTACCAACCAGCATGAAGATGATAATAGCCGTTTAAAATAAAGGAAAAATATCAACAATATCCCGTATGTTTAATCGAAACTTCAGTTTCTAAAAATATCAGATATATTCCTTCATTTTAATATAATTGACATATATCTCATTTACAAATATGTTATATTACAAATATCACCCTTTTCGTTTATTTTTTACAAAAAAAAAAAATTGAACTCTCCAAAATACCCTTAATGAAATAATTTTTTATTTCTATTCTATATACAAAAAAATTAAATTAAAAATATCTAAGAGAGATTTTAATTTTTGTTATAATAAAATAGTAAATAATATTTATTCTGTAAAGGGTATTTTGGGGAGTTCAAATGATTTTTTTGTAAAAAAAATTAACGAAAATGGTGATATTTGTAATATAACATTTTTTTAGGGGGGGAATATGTCATTTATATTAAACTGAATGCATATGTCTGATATTTCTAGAAATCGAAAGGATAAATCTTGCATTTTGATTAAACAAGAGGGATACGCTTGATATTTTCCCTAAAATAAACAATGCATTAAGAGAGGTTCAAAAGAGTTAGAGGCTTAACATGTGAGTTAAAATTTGATTAATGGAGTTCTATTTATTATATGCTATTTTTCATAATCAAATATACATATATATACATATATATAATGAT
This sequence comes from Urtica dioica subsp. dioica, assembly GCF_054948205.1. Taxonomy (NCBI): domain Eukaryota; kingdom Viridiplantae; phylum Streptophyta; class Magnoliopsida; order Rosales; family Urticaceae; genus Urtica; species Urtica dioica. The sequence continues at coordinate 35,664,779 of NC_142760.1, forward strand.
AGACATTGTCTTCGATCTTACGATTACAATGTATATTTTAATTTTTATTAAAAATGATTATTAATATGTCATCATTTTTTTTCAAAAGTCTAATTTTTTAATTTCGCTTAAGGCCCCATTATGTATTGGGCCGGCCCTGATTAGCGATTTAGGGTTTAAAGCAATTTGTGAGATTGATTTAGATCGATAGGGTGTGTTTAAGTACAAGGGTATATAGGGAACTTCGGTGTAATGTTAAAATTAGATGGACTATTTTTTTAAACAATTCAAACTTTGGCTATTTTTTTTTTATAGATTAGACTATTGGGCTAACTCGTCCTAAACGATTGCCAAATATATAATGTGAAACTTTTATGACGTATTTGATGTGTAATGACGTATTTGATGGAAGCCAAGTAATCTATAGACGCACGGATAACATATATTATACTACAGTGTTTACAAAAGAATTCAATTACTATTTACATGAAAAGGAAGAGCAGTTTTTATCTAATTTAATGGAACTTTTTAATTAAAATTTATTTACCTAATCCTTAAATATTTTTTTTTCTAGTTTAATGTTCTTTTTAATCTCCATGTACTTCTCTTACATATTTACATACTTGGATTGTTAACATGATTGCACATATGAAGTTGAAATCCTTTAATAGTACTATTTCAACTTATTAAACTTTATATAAAATAATCAATTTATTAAGTATATTCATTTTTTTACGCGTTACTTACTCCTTTTTTTTAATTTATATAATATGTTGGATTGTGTGTGCCATGATTTAAGTTTGGCAAAACAAATTATAACAGTTGTTCAAGTCAAAGCTGCAAGAAGTTATATCAAGACCCGGTTTACTTAAGTCACTTTCTTCCTGCGCGAAAAAAAGAAACTAAATATTTTTTTAGTTATGATTTTTATGGACGAATAAGTTCAATATCTTGTGTGATTCCGACTTATTAGATTTCGTGAGAGATTATAACTTGTATCGTTTAAAACTCACCTAGGGTCTGTTCGATTGAAGTCACATTTTATGTTTGGTTAATTCACACAACTTTACCTTTGAGCTCGTATCTCTATTTTAGAGAACTTCATCGACAACGAGTTCAAAGAGCGTGCAACTATTGTATCTTTATTTGTGCAGAGTTAGTGAGAGTGTGTTTTTGCATTGATATGTTTATCAATTATCTTCGAGATATGATTGGGTGAAAGCGAGAGGGATTCTCAGATCTCAGAGGAGCTTAGATAGCAGATTCATTGGAGGAGTCAAAGACACCGGGTGTTTGAAAGGGAGTCTTCAAACCTAAATTTATGTACCTTTGATTATTGAGATATTGGATAATTTGTTTCACCACCGAACATATCAGTCCCCCTAAGTAGGTGGTTTATCACCAAATATGGTTACCAATTATGTATGTTCTTTATAGCTTTCAGTTTGATTGATTGTTGATAAATCCTGCTAAAATCAATCAGGTGTTCAACAAGTAGTTCTACCGACATAGTTGAACAACCATCTAACATCACGTTAAGTAATTCAATTGGTATCAGAGCGGGTCACTCAATTCACATAATATGATCCGGTTTGTGTACTAACGTGTTTTTGTTAAGATGAATATGAAGGATGGACAGAGTATCGGTTGACCTCCGCTCTTGGAAAGACAAAACTACAGATACTTGAAGGCATAAATGAAATCTTTTCTAAAGGCTTGGTGGGCAGTGGAGAAAGGTTGGATCGCTCCTTAAGTTACTGATGACAAAGGAACAACGACAACTCTCACTCAGGATAGGTGGTCAGAGGACCAATAGCTGTAGATGAGAACATATTCAAGTTGATACCCAACTGTGAAATTTCCAAGAAAGCATGAGACATTATGCAAGTAGCTCATGAGGGTACATACAAGGTCAGATCTCAACTACTTAAAATGCTTACTACCAAATTTGAGAATTTTATTATGAAGGTAGATGAAACCATTAATGAATTCAGTGCTAGAATTCATAATATCTCTAATGAATCTTTTCCGTTGGGAGAACCTATTGACGATGCAAAACTAGTAAGCAAAGTGTTGAGATCCCTTCCAGAACGATTCGTCATGAGGTGGTTGCTGTAGAAGAAACTCATGATGTGAAGGCCATGAGACTTGATGATTTGATGAGATCTCTCAGAACCTTCGAGATAAATCTGATAGGGAAGCAACCTATAAGTAGAACAAAGGTGTGGGCTTGAAAGTAGAAGTTACCACTGAAGCTGAAGAAGATCGGGATCTAACAAAACTTATTGCCTTCCTTGCCAAGAGCTTTGGAAAATTTATGAAGACGATCAGCCGAAGAAATTCAGATCAAGGGCAACGCCACAAACCAAATATTCAGAACAGAAGAGGCAACCATTTTAAGAGGGGAAACAGATTTGGTGACAACAATCAGGAGAACCGTAGACAAGTCTTAAGGAATCCAAATGCAAAGAATGCGAGAGATTTGGACATGTTCACGTTGAATGTGCTAACATTCTAAAGAAGAATAAGTCATATGTTGCTAACTGGAGTGATGATGACTTTGACAACAACAAACAGGATGAAAAAAACACTAACTATCTTTAATGTTGTTACAAAAACAAACCAAAAATTGGTTGAACCTCATCTTGATGACTCGTGCAGTGATGAAGAAGGTGAAGTGACTGAGGAAGACATCATCAAGAACTACTCTCTGTTGCATGATAAGTTGGTCATATTAATCAACAACAATCAAAAGCTGAATCAGAATGTCACAAATCTGAAGCTTGAGAAGAGTGCTCTTGTGAAGAAAGTAGCTGGTCTAACTAATGAGAAAACTGAGATTGTTTTTGTAGTTGTGCTGAAAGAATGGGTAATAAGTGCTAAGATAGCCTACTTAGAAGCTTCTGAAGAACTAAGTAAACTTAAGAAAAATGTGAAGATGCTCAACTCTGGCTCTAGAAATCTTGACACAATCCTTGCATCCCATAGAAGAAGTGGAAGCAACAGAGGGTTGGCTTTCGTGGTGAGTCGTCACACTGTGAGACAAAGTTTGTGAAAGCTGGAGAGCACATGAGGAATGAAGTGTCCAAGAAGATGTTCAAGCAACTACAGAAATATTTCACTTCAACAACTAGCAGAGAGAAAAAGAAATGGATATGCCACAGCAATACAATGTCAACAACTATATGAGACTAATTTGACTGTCATATCAGGTCAAAGAAACCGCGGAAAATGTCAATGAGGCTGTTCGAGATCTTCCCGATGCCAATTTGGTAAGGTGTTCTAGTTTGTGATGATTTTTTTTCTCACTGATCACTGCTATAATTGAGCTAAGATTTGAATAAATAGTTGGTTTTTTGCTACATAGATTGAATCTGCAATTGAGAAGAAAATAAAAAGAAACAAACACACATAAACTTTTATTCTGGTTCGACAAATGTATCCATGTTAAGTCTTCGGGGTTTAACTATTTTTTAATCAATTAAACACTCAAGATTTGCCTCACACAAAGTCCTCTAGCACTCAACGATTTCCTGGTGTGGCATTGAATTTGATGGAATAAACACAAGATATGTGAAAAGAAATGGATGTATTGTTATGGAGATGGGATTTGAGTTTTTAAAGAAGAAGAATTTTATTTTGCAAAAACACAAAATCAAGCATTGTTGTCTGTTTGAACCATATTTAGAGGGGAAAAAAAAAAGATAAACCGTGCTTTTGTCACGAACCATTAGAAGAGGGAATTGGTATAAACGACAAATTTTATTTGAGTAGAAATGAGAAGTCAATGAAGACGAGAAGTTGGAGAGAGAGTGTGTGTACTGTATAATGGAGAGAGAGAGACAGAGACAGAGAGAGATGTGTTGTTATATGACTGAAAATGAAATAAAGCATGCGAAGATGTGATGCAGGCGGAAGCTTAGACAATAGATAACAATTTTGATTGTTGATTCGTCACACAAATGCCCAACCAAAACTCCTCCAAGTTGTGTTGATTCGTCGAACGAATGCGAAAACTTAGGCAACAAATTCGGATTCAAATGGGGAATCGAAATTTGGATTTGTGTTTGATAATATTTTATTCCTCCAAAAGCTGCCTCTAAGTTTGGAAAACGAGGACTTAAATACAAGCCAAAAAGAAAACCGAAAACACAAAAAAAATCAAAGGACAAGAAAGCCAAAAGACACACAATTAACACAAACATTAAACTTGGAATTAAGGCCACTAAACAGCGTTTTTAGGAGCCGAAAGGTTGGCGAAAGCAGGCTCGAAAACGTCCTAGTGTTCGTACCGTCCGTAGCTTCGAAACGAATGGTACGAATAGGAAAACTGACGTCCGAGTCAAAAGATACGCTGCGTCAAAGTCACCACTTCTCCGAGCGCTCGAGGAACGTCAAAGCCCGCTCGATGTCCGCATCAAGATGAGAATTCGTTAGAGAGAGATGATTAGAAAAATGGATTATTAGTATTTTGGGCGAGTGTGTAATGAAGAATGAGATAGATTGGCAAGGGATAAGATAGTAAATAATAGGATAAATTATATGAATCCCCTTTGAACTTTAGGTCGAATCACGAACCAACCCCTCAACTTCATTTTTCCACAAAATTGACTCTAAATTATTATTTTACTGCACCGTTATCCCTTCCGTCAATTTTTTCATTGTTTGTTACAATTTCGCTGACGTTGAAGTCACAAGTGACTTAATACATGTGCAATTATCAAAATACCCCTCATTTATTATTATTATTATTATTATTATATTTAAATAAATTAATTTTATTCAAAAGAGGAAAAATCTCTCTCTCTCTCTCTCTCTCTCTCTCCGGACCGAAAGGAAAGAGTTTTGTTGTGTGTCATGGTCTCGTAACTTGTTGAGAATTGTAGCCATGGCTTAGTGTTTGCTCTTATTGTCTTTTCTTCTTCTCAGTTACATAAAAGCAAAGAGCGTGATATACATTTATCTTCATAATAATAATATAGTAATGGAATCCATGGGAGCTACAAAGTTGGAGCTCTTCTCAGGGCTATTTTGTGCTGTGATTTATTTGTGATCTTCTACTACAGACACGCAAGATGGAAGATCTCAGAAAAATTAAACCAATATCAATGTTTATTACAAAAAATCAGACTCTTGATATGGTGGCATGATCTGAAGAACTGAAAATTCAAGTCATAAAATTTGGAGCTCAAAATTTAATTTATTTTCTTTTAATACCATACGTGTTGGCAAGTCATAAATCTCAGTTCTGAGTTTGCTTCTTCAGTGGCATCACTAGATAAGGTATTTTGCTTAGAATTTGTGACACAGGTTTTCAAGTATTCGGTTGGAGCGGCGGCGATGGGTCGATGTCCGGTCCGAGGGAGTTCTGGGCGGCGCCGCACTTCGGGCAGGTGTTGAGCTTCGCCGCCATGGCTGAGCAAACGGATTTGGGCTACGGAGTGAGCGGGAGATTATTCTCCATACACGCAAGCGAACATATCATTAAGAAGTAAAATTTATATCGATCCCACGAGGACTACTTAGTTCAATGGTTAGACCTAGATGAAAGTACTATTATCAAACAAAAACAAAAGGAAAAGAGTGTGTTCAAGTGATGTTTTGGAGAAACGAGCAACAAAAGCAATCAAGAAAGCAAGTAAGCAATGGAACGAGTGAATTAACAAGATTGAGAGTTGAGGAGCATGACTTTGGTGGCTTCTAAGATATGGTGGGCTTTTGAGCGCAAAACAAATAAAGTAAAATAGCATATGAATCCTAACCTCATCTTTTTTGTAGTTCTCACACCACCTACTACACACAAACCTCTTTCGAGTCGCGCGGAGCCTAACGGGATTCAAACGGTTACATTACTCCACTAGCGATGGATTGGGTAGAACACTTATATATGTCTCTTACTACTAGATTCGAGACACAGATCACTCACTAGTTATGTAGCAATGATAACTAGGTGGAAATAAAAACACCCATAACCCTGGCATTCAATTACGACTTTTCTCTCATGAAAACCTCTTCTATTCCCAAGCCATTAGCCAACACACCATCCAAATCTACCACCTACATCATACTCCTACTAAGAACTTACCTAGACATCCTAGCTATCATACACATCAAGATTGCAAGAAAAGTAATAATAGCACAAGAGAGAAAGAAATGGACATCTCACAATGAATCAAGCACAAATATCAAACAAAACTTAATCACAAGCTAAATTCTCAAAGCAATTATTTTCGTGTACTTTATCGCATCTACCGACTCGGCTTCTCCATATTTTCCAAGTTTGAGCTTCGTGAGTCCATTGGATACTTGGTGGGATTACAATCTTCCATTCCAAATGTAGAAGAATTCTTTTGCCGTACGATGCTTGCTTTAAGGTGATTGTGCCTTCCTTTGCTCCACCTCAACTCCGAGGTAGTATGAGAGAATCCGAGATCGCTCATTTTGAACTCTTTCATCATATGCTGCTTGATGTCGTTCACCTCATTTTCACTTGTGCCAGTCACGATCAGATCATCGACGTAGACACCAACCAACAATTTCTCGACACTGCTGGACCACTTGTACACCGCGCATTCATACGGACACTTAAGTAACCCTAAACCATAATCTCTAACGCTTGCTCCTTTGCTGCAAGTAGGTACAGCTCGTCCGGACACTGCGTTTCTTTTGTTTCAGCATATATGTCGATGAGGGAACGATATCGCTTTGGACTCTCATTGGTCGACGAGCTCAAGATATTCCCTAGTGTGGCCGATTAGGTTGGTGACCCAGCGGCTGTTGGCCATGACATTAGTGTTGATGGAGTTGCTGCACGTTGTGGCACATTTTTCGCAGTGCTCGCCATCCCATTCGAGTCCGTCGCGCCACCTGGAATGCCTCTTGTGCCTTGCTCTTCAGAGTCTTATTCGACCGTAATGACCCTGTGGTTTACTGATATACTGAGACACTTTTACTCCAATCCCATTTCTTCTCCTCTTCAAATACAACATCTCTACTAATGTTTATTTTACCTTCATATGAGTTGTAGAGAGGGTGTGCTTTCCATCCTTCCTTTGCGCCGAGATACACTTGGCACCTTCATATGCGCCACACAACCGAACACTCTTTAGTGTTCCAAGTGTGGCTTCTTTCCACTCCATGCCTCGAACGGGGTCATGTTGGCGAGTGATTTGGTTGACACATGGTTAAGTATGTACACCGCGTGCCGTATAGCCTCCCCCCATATTTCTCCGGGAATATTCATACTTTTTAGCAAGCTTTTCGCCATCGTGGCTAGAGTTCGATTTCTTCATTCCACGACACCATTTTGCTGAGGCATGTACGGTGCCGTGAGATGTCGCTTGATACCTTCAAGCTCACGGAACTCAGTGAACTCTTGTGATAAGAATTCCCATCCACGATCAGTATTCAAGGTTGTCACCTTGTGCCCACTTTGGTTCTCAACCAAGGTCTTGAACTTCTTGAAGGCACCGAAAGCATCGTATTTTGCTTCAGCATGTACACTCACATCATTCTACTGTGATCATCAACAATAAGGAGAAAGTACATATTTCCGGCACATGTTTGTGGAGTTATGGGGCCGCACAAGTCAGCGTGGATTAGATGTAGTAGTCGATTCGCCCGGAATGTGGTGTGGATTGGAAATGGAGCCCGAGCTTGTTTAGAGACCAAGCAACCTTCACATAGTTGTGTCGGATGGACTATTTTTGGCAATCCTTCCACCATGCCCTTCTCATTCATCTCCTTGAGTGCCTGGAAATTTATGTGCCCGAGTCATGTGTGCCAAAGCCATGTTGGGTGAGCGACGCTCACGGCGAGGTACACCGGTTGGCATGTCTCAGTAACACCTTGTATAGGTGATTCGGTGACCTCTTCACCTTCGTCAGTAGCTTTCCCAACATGTCGTATATCCATAGAAAATTGCCCTCCAAAACGATTCGATTGCCATCATCCGACAGCTTACCGATGCTGATAATATTACTACATAGAGTTGGGATAAATTATACCTCAAATAACACCAGTTGCTCGTCATTCTTGCACTTGAGAATGATTGATCCTTTCCCTTGATCTGTATAGTAGACCCATCGCCAAATTTTACACTCCCTTGGATGCTCTCGTCCAGATCCTTGAACTTGTATCGCAAACTAGTCATGTGATTGCTGGCACCGTTGTCAAGATACCATACATTTGACTCGACGTGGCTCGATCCGTCACTGCGTGCGCAGCTGCGGAACAACCTTCTCTTCGTTCAGCAATATCATGTTATGTGTCTCCCTCGCACACACTGACAGAAGAAGCACCGGCTCGTCATCTTGTGCGCAAGTGAGGTTGACCTCCTCCTCTCGATCGTGACGGGGTTTACGGCACTCTGCTGCGTAGTGACCGTAAACGTTGCAATAGAGCCGGCTCAAAGAATTTGGGGGCCTAGGGCGAACGGTGAAAAAAGGCCTTTAATTGTATTTAATATGATTGATAAAAACATATGTTGATAAAAACAAATAAAAATAGACACACAAACAAACACTAATTATTAATATGTTGATAAAAAAAAAGCAAATAAAAACAGACACACAGACAAAAACTAAGATAAAAATAAAAAATACAAATAGAAAGCAACGAAAAGAAAATAATAATAATACGAGTTATAAAATGATAAAACCTGAAAATAACTTGCTATTTATGAAGATAGAAGCATTTTTATATCACTCTTGACTTCTTTCTTCTCTTGAATTTTTTTTTTTGTTATTTGGTATTTTAAAGAATTTTGAATAAAAAAATTTATAATTAAGAGAGAAAAAAATACCACTTTGATGTTGTAAAATTTCGTTTCTCAATACAATATTGTTGCAATTTGTTTTACGTTAAAAAGCTAATAATAGGCTTTTAAGGCAGATGTGCTA